>NC_056733.1:1097755024-1097860024 GCF_019279795.1 Protopterus annectens
TTTCCAGGGTGGGATAAAACATTTTTTAAAAGTGAAAACACCACAGTACAGTAAGGTACTGTTCTAGTAGAGAGAAACACTCAATTTAAAATATTTTGCATGCTGTATTGTTATTTATTCATAGCAGGGACAGTAACTATGGATAAAATAGACAGAGAAGTTGAGCATTTAATAATAGAATTCTCATTGTTGTCCTTTAAGTATGACCAACCTAAGTCCATTGTAGAAGTTTACTGTGTATATAGATGTACATCTACTTTGTTCTATATTTGTTACTGTGCTACTTTCAGTAGTTGCTCATGAATTAAATGTAAAGGTCAGGCTTCCATACACATATAGTGCAATACATCGATTCCACAAAATACACATACATGCAAACACAAACACAAAATATTAAATTTGTAAAAAGAAAAATGCATTACTCAGCCACAGAAAGAAAGTCATCCTGTCAAGTAACAGTGAAGATAGCTCACTGCAACAGGCTAACAGAGTATTGAGTTAAAAAGATAATTTTAAATAAAAGAAAAGCTTCCCCATGTCCTTACCTCTTGCTCTACCCAAGTCACATTTCCTTTCACTTTTACTTTTCAGGCTGTTTCATAGCAAATGCCAGTCACCTGAGGCAGTGTGAGCAAAAAGGAAAATACTTCTTGTTGCTTCATCTAGAAGCCCAACCATCCTCTATTCAAGTATTATTTTCAGCCCCCCCCCCTCCAAATTGCAGACAGAACTGCAATAAAGCATAGTTGCCTCATTATTTATGGAGTATGACTTGATACTGGGCTTCTTTAAAAAAAGCTCATCTGTTTAAGCCCACTCCTTTTGACACAAAATCCAAACTCCATGATTGCAATGTACCCTGAGGCATAATTCAGTCTTAAGAACAGAAAATGTTAAAATTTAGTAACAATAAATAAAAAACATTTTAAAACACTTTGTATACACTGCAGCTTAATAGCTAGTACCAGGAACAATCCCCAGTTGTCTTCTGAAGAGTAACAAAAAGTGTTATTTATTTCTAGTTATATGTATCTCCAAGAAATAAATAGTCTTTGTTTCCTCTCTGTTTTGTTTGTAAACTGTTACCATCTTAAGCTAACATACCTTAGTATGGACCGAATAATGTGTTTGCTTATTTTTAGTCTATAATACCTTACAAAAAAATTCCTTGGGCTTACAGTGGCTGCCTGATATTACCCACTAATGTGACTTCAGTAAACCTTATATCGCTAGTTGTATTACTGAGAAGCTTCTGCTTATATCTTTAATTAATTTATATTGACCCATTTTACTTTATTAAGCATTACTTCATTATTATAATGTGATTAAATGTTATTACTTTAAAAGCAATGTCAGTGGTTCAACAGGTAGCACGTTCACCTTTAGTGCTGGAAGACCAAGATTTGCTCCTGTAGATGCAGCTTATATTTCACATGATGTTTACATGTGTACATTCTACACTTACTTCACAACTAGATGATAAGCTTCACTACCTTGTTCTTACTTCTTCACTTCCCTCTGTCCGTGTATAAAGTTATCATTCTCTTTGCTTATCTTTTTCCCCATAATATTATTACATAACTCTTTTTAATATGCGTTCCACTAAATATTGCATCCAGGATTATTTCTATTACTATTTGTATTCTATTATTTTTACTTGTTCAGTTTTGTGTCATATTGTTTAATTTCTAATTCATGTTCTTTGTGGAGCTTTTCTCCCTGGTGTCTGCTAAAAAAATAAAATGCATAATTGAAATTTCCCATTTAGCAGACATTTAGATATAGACAGACAGACAGATAAACAGATCCCCAGACAGGCAGAAGACAGAAAAACTCATAAATAGATATGATTTATGTGCTTATATATCCCATGGGTTTACAAACCTTGAAGGTTTTCTCCCTAGATCTCCAGCAAAAATGGTATCAGTCCAGCTGCACTCATCCAATAAACAGGCATAAGACTATAAAAGTGAGGATTCCTGTTTGATCTGCACTGCTGTGGCCCCAAATAAAAATATTTGTGAGGTGGTTGGCTTTAGGACCATATAGCAAATGAACACTGCTGCCTTGGCTTATGACCCATGCCTGCGACATCCATATATAGTTCACAATGCACAGCTGCAAACCATTGTTGAATTTACTGCCTGCCTCAAGGCTTTCCTACTTCAATCTCAGCTCTGTGCCTTACTGTGTTACTTTACCAATAGTAACTCTAACCCTCTTGTATTTACATACACACAGTTTCTCAGAGAAGCAAAAAATACCCTTAATTGCCACAACCAGTTTCTGTTTTACAGTACCTCATTGCCATAAAGCAGATTGGTTTGGAACATCACAGTTACAGATTACTGTGCACTCATAACAATGAGACAACTGATCATCTTCCAAACAAACTACTTTGTCATTAAAATGGAGGTTATTCTCTTGTAAATTTATGCATAAAACATTCACCACCCTCCACATAAAATTGAGTCAATGTATGAAACAATATTGGATGTTGGAGACATAAGTTTAACCTTAAAGCAGATTAGGAACACATTTTTGATTGTAATGTAAGTAAACCATTCTGGAATTCTGATAGTAATACTTTTTACATACATTATTTAATGATCAATTTACTTTAACTAAATCGTTAATTTCATTTAACACCCCAATACCTATACATGTCAAAAAATAAACTACTCACTTCTATGGAACATTTTATCATAACAAAAAAGACAATCACCAAGAACTGGGTAAATGAATCAACTCCAGCTTAGAAAGAATTTATAAGTACTGCAACCAAAGTCTGTCATCTGGAATTACAATCAAGGCAAGAACAACTAGAACTATCACCTCTTAAAATACCTGAATGAAACTCAAAGAACTGCTAAATAAGCAGTCATTAATTTGTCAGTAATAAAGAATATCTCATATAGAATTTTCATATATAATAGACATCTCTGTGAATAGATGCTTTTGCTATATTTTGATATGTTTATTCATTTTTTGTTGAATCATCTAATTTCTATATATATTGTGTATGTTACATTTTATTACTTGACAAAAAAAAGAGAGAATGAACCAACTGTACTATTAATTGAAGATAATTGCAGCTAAAAAGTCCTTCTCTTTGAAGGTAAATACCAACAGTTTAAATACACTAGCCTGGTGTGATTACTCTTGGATACATTAGCAAATAGTCAGCCACAAGCTTCTGAAGTTAATTAATGCATTTCTTTAATTAAATGCATGACCCACTACATTTTGAAAATGAAATTCCCAGACAGATATGTTATTGCAAATGGAAATATAAAATAAATATTTTTGCACTTTGAGATAATTAATTTTAGAAAAACACAGCTAGCTAGCTAGCTAGCTCTGACACTACACCTATTTCTGATGACTAGTCTGTTACTACTTTGTTGCTATTTCTCAAGTGCAAAATCATACAGCAAATATACATAATTTCAGCTTACTGAATCTGGACGTAGACTGTTACTTCTTTCTTTTGCAGTCCATATCATGTTCACAGTGTCATGCAACACCCAGAGGAAAGCAGCAACTGGTGAACACAGGCCTACCACACACTCAAACAAGAAAGTAAGTCTAACCAACAGTTAGTAAAAAAGCAGTCCACAAACCATGCAGCCCATAAAGACAATAAACCATAAAATAATGGACTATTTTTATTTAAAATTGGTAAATGCTTTCGCATAAAAGCAAGTCTACCTCACACACACAAACAAGAAAGCACAACTGACTGAATAATGGCTACTGCTCAAATCTCCAAGGAGATGGCCACTGTACTTGATAACCTCTGGAGGAGATGTAGTAGTGAGACAGAAAGAAATATACAGTCAACATTGTCTCTCTAGAGATCATTCTCCCTCTCTTACAGTAGTCCTGCTTTCTTCCTCTAGGATCCAAACCTCGACTTCCAAACAATAACCTCCATAGTATCTTTCTGAGACATTCCATATGAATAAGGTAGAATACTAATTGAAAGCAAGTATCTGGCTAGACCTTACTAATATGCATGAGGGGATGCAAACAACTTTATTGCCTTCCCTACAGAACATAATATGTCTTCTGTGTTTCTGTCAATCTACATTTTGCTGCATCTTTACAGTAAAACAATTATATTGTTTGAATAGATTTTAACACTTCACAACTAGGCTGCAACTTCACTGAAAAGCACAATTGCAGGTTTTATGCATCTTTCACCTTTATTTTACAACTAGCAACCATACTGCAAGTGTAATGATGGATAACTTGTCCTGATTAACAGGTTGCAGAGTATGGATCATTATGTTAACTTTGATAATGGTGTCACCACCAGAGATGTTGCAAGCATTAGTAAGATTTAAAAGAGCTATAGCAGGCATTTGTAAAATCCCCTCAATGTGATTAAGTGTAAGGGCTATGCTGATTAGTACTTTAATATCAGGAAGCTGCTACACTGTATACAGCCACACAACTTAATATGCAGTAAAATTGGTAAATCATAGGATGTTCAGAACAACTGCTCATATAATATAATGATATTACAGAAAACATATGATTAACTGTTACATTATTTGCAGTCTTGTACAGAGTCATGAATGTGTTCAGCACACTAGCATAGAAGATTGTGCCTGCTTTCTGCCAAGAAGTTTCATTGTGTTGCTTTTCAAGATGGTTGTATACTGATCAACAGCTTGACTTCAGCTCTCCCATTGTGAAAAAAAGAAACTAAAATACAAGGGGCAGGAACTCTGTCACTTTTAGTAAATTCAGTTACTGGCTAGTAAGTATACTGCCTGGATGTCAGCAAAGAATAAACTAACAGAACTTGGGAGAAAATCAGCTACACAAAGTGAAGAGAAAACGCTGACTGGGAAGAATCCTGTAGCTGTTCATCAAAAAGTAGTTCAAGCTCCAACTCTGGGGCAAGACATGGCTTCCAGTAGTCTAGACAAAGAAATACATCAAATGTGCAAAGAGATGATTGAAATAAAAGAAATACTAAAGGACTATATCAACTCATATAACAAACTATTGAAAAAATGTAAAAAGATTTAAACAGATATTCAGATGAGCTGATAAAACAACAAAAATCAGAAGTAACAATAAAGAAAGGCTGACTGAGTATGAGACCACTGCTCAAGATGAGATGTTTCAAAGAGATAAAACAACTGGGATTAAGATCTTTGGAAAAGGGTAGGCTCAAACTATGTAGGAAAAATGGGAATTGTGGAACACTACATAAAAGGGAGAATGAGGTTTAAAAGGCAGCAGGACTTAAATGAGTTATGCAATGTTTGATTGAAAAAGATTGGGTAGATTATAAGTGATGTATAATGTTTGCATGTGGGAGTGTGCCAGTATGGTTTGTGATGCAAAATACAACTAGGACTGTATAGATGTGGTTTGTTTTCATTTATATAAAGGTATGCTTGCCTATATAGTAAGTGATGGTTTAATAAAGATGTTTATTGTTTAATAAAAAAGGCAGGAATTGAATAATTTGTGTAATGTTGCTTAGGTTATATGATATATAGCAATATATGTTAAGTATAATGTTTCTTATGTTAATTATAGTTTGATTACTTTTATGTGAATGTAAATTTGCCTGTGTCACAAGTGATAATTCAATAAAGGTGTTTGAAAAAAAAAGAAAAGATGTTTAAAACATGGAAGAATTAAAGGGCAAAGCATGTAGGGAAAATCTGAGATTTTATGCTGTACCAGAGAAACTAGAAGGAACAGACTGTGTCATGAAGGCACAAATAAGCAACTGGACAAGTATTCCACAGCAAGATCTTTTAGTTGAAAGGGCACATCATGTGTGAGCTCCAAACCTGGCAATGAGAAAACAGCAAAGACCTGTATTAGCACTGATGCAATCCTCCCAGCAGAAATAGTTGGTTCAGACAAAACTGCAGCAAAAGGGAAAAGTATTAAAAGTTGGAAACAGTAGAATGTTTGTGGAGGTTATTCACTGTACTCCAGGTAGAAGAAAAACAAATTTATTCCAGCAAACAGTATCAATTGACAGATGTGAGATTCAAACTGCTGTACCCAGTTGTCTTTGGAATATTTTTCCTATTGGATCAAAGTCATTTTTGATGTAGAACAGGCTAAGGAGGAAATACAAAAATGTACCCAACAAAAAGTGAGCCATCAAGTAACAGGGGACTCTTCTTTTCATTCTTCTGTTAAAGCAAATAGAAAGACTTTGCCAGTGAAACCTTTTCCAGTATTCCAAAGGAAATGCTTGAGAGACAGAGAAAAGCACAGGAGTTGACTAGAAGAATGGGGAGTACCTTGGAAATGAACCAGAGCCTGCAGTACAGAGATGGTGAGGAACAGGAAGAATGAACTGCAATAAGGAAATTATTGAATAAATGTGAGATCACAAAGCATCAGTCAGATTTGTGAAATATGGCTATACAAGAAAAAGTGGAAAGAATGAACTTTTGTTGATTTTGTTAAACTCTTGGGGAACTGAAAGGCATTTCCTTCACTTCTTAGCATTAATGTTTGGAAGGACACTAAGAGGAAGGGAAGAGGAAAGAAAAGGGTAACTGGAAGTAAATAATTTCTGTTCTTAACTGTATTTCTATACAACTTTAAATTATATAAATTGCATGTTTTATACTAAAACATTTTAGTTATTGTTGTATGTGAAAAAAGATACTAAAGTAAATCGCTATTTTAGGGACATCCATTTTGAAGTAGTTATTAGGCATTAGATAGGCTAAAAGGTAAAATAGGCCTAGAAATGTATTGTTGGAATTGTGTTTCATTTCTGCATACATTTTAGAAAAGACAGTTAAAAAGAAGGGCAGAATAACCTTGCTGGTCAAGCATAAGAGATAACAGTTCCCAAGGGAAGGCTACAGACTGTTCTTTTTACAGAATGCTCTTTTCTCAAGGGAAAGATATGTACATAGCAATGGAATGCTAGATAAAAAAGCACATGTAAGACCAGGCTTGGAAACCAAGGTTACCAAGGCTAAAGAGGCATGTAAAGCATTATGGGTTTTGGTATGATTAAAATATACTTCAGATACAATAAGTGAAGTCACTTAGTTCAACCTGACATACAGAAAAGATTAAATATCCAGCATTGTAGAAAGGAAGATACAATACAGACACTCGAGCCTGTGTACAGAGGACAGGTAAAATAAATACTGTTTCAGTTTACATCATTCAGGACAATCATAATATATCTGCAGAAACTTTGGATATATTTAGCAGCACCATTATTACTAACTAGCATTCCAGCATTTCTACAGACTGTTATTGTTTATCAGCACTGTTAATAAAGACAGTATTTGTGAACATCTAATAAAGCCTTATTAAATGAACTACACTGTTTGGAGAATTCATTCTGAAAAGTACACAAGACCTGGCTCATAAAGGGAGACTGGCACATGCTCAGCATGAGTTTGGATAATTAACAAATAAAGACTTTTGTTCCAGTCTCATTTCAGTTGTTTCCAGTTAATTCCAGTGTAGTACAGTCTCATCAATTCTTTCAATTGTGAGCCACTATGAATGGGGTAAAACAGTTAAAGTGAGTCCCAAAACCCCCATAGCAACCTTGCATCAGCAGTTACAATACATGTGTTCTACAAAAATCTACAGAATAGCAGTGTTTCATTCAACTACAGCAGTGTTTCATTTCAAGCAACCTTATCAGTGCTACACGTACCTGTGTTCATTTGGAACACAACTTCAAAACTTCAACAGACACAGCTGTAAAAAGTAACCCTTTTAAGTACAGTTTTTAGTGCAGCAGCCAGCATAACTTCAAGGTTTCATTAACAGTTTACAGTGACACTTTTTCCAGTTTATCAGTAACTACAGTAAATGTTTCATAATAGACTTTCAGCATTACAACAGTGTTTTTCCATACCTGACGTCTGTGAACTGTATACAGAATAAGCCAGAAATGATGATGCTGCAGTATATCATTACAGAGCAAAATTTCTGTAAGACAACACTAATATTCCAGATGTAAACTTCATACAGAAAACAGACAGAGTAGACAACCTCCACATACAGTAATTGCAACTGATAGACAGATTTCAGAGCACCAGTGTTTACTTCACAAAAAAGCCTCAAAGAACTTCAATATACAGAATTAAATCAATAAACTTCATCAATGTGCCTTCAGAACATAAAAGACATTAGCCAGTTAAGAACTGCATACAAACTTTCATAGGTTCATAGGTTGGTACTAGGCTATTGGCCCTAGAAATAACAATTCCCTGGCTATTTCTTCCCACACTATTTACTTCCCTGGACCCCTGTCTTCAAGTTTCCAGTGTGACATCACAGAGCCAAAAAGAAAAAAAGATTTAAAAAGCTGCATATGACAAGACACATTCTTCCAGAATCATAAAGTTATGCAAGCCTTTATATGCACTTTTTAGTTAACAGCTCAAAAAAGTTTAAATTCATCAGTAAAAGTCATTTGCATACCTGTTGTATAAACATGTCAAGTAATGCTTCTACAATTAAAACATAATGCTTCTACAATTAAAACATCTGTAAATGTTTGGTTTAAAGTAAAGAACTGGGTAAAGCAGTCTAAAAAAACTGTGTTCCAGAAATTTTTTTAAAGTTAAAGGTTATTAGTTCAGGAATGTTAAATATTTCTAAACACACAAAGGCTAAATCACAGAAGCAGCTACAGCAAAGCATTCATATAATGAGTCAGTTTCTATCAGTATGGTTTCAAACTTATATAACACAAATTATTGTGTAAATGCTTCAGGACATACAATTCAACATACAGAGTTAAGTTGTAGTACAGTTTCAGATTCAAACATTCAGAATGTAATACATTCTTGTTTACATGTAATTCCAGGTACAGAGTTAAGTATAAATGTGGTTAATATAGACAAATACATCAATGTACAAGCCAGTGCAAATATTGCACTGACGGGAGCTAATATACAGACTTCATTGCAAACTGCTGTTCAGACCAAAGTAAAGAAATAGCACATTCCATAGCCAGAGTCAATGTTGCTAGTTCTATAACAAAAGATTTCCAGCTCATCTATAAAGGGTGTGGCAGTCCAGTACCAAACCAGAGCATTTATCTGTCATTGTTTAAGGTTAAAAGAAATGACAATATTTCATTTTTTACAGAAAAATTATGGAATCATGTATTGATTAATACAGACAAATCAACTTCAATTACACATAGATCTTTATTAGGGGACACAAATGCAGTTTTGTCAGGATTTAAAGGGTCAAGGAATACAGCTCCATACTAGGTATGAAAATGTCATTAGAGTTATATGCTGGGCTGGATTCACGAAGGCTTGCATGGAGTCTAAGAGTAGAGTAAGACTCCATGCAGCCAACATGTCTGCCGAGCGATCCAGGAACAGCCAGTAGAGGCGTGCAACAGAGCTCCCAAAATGAGTCCTACAGGGACAGGGCTTGGATATGCAAATTACCTCAATTGCAAGTGAAAGCTATGCAAATGAGGTAAATTTGTGATCTAGGAAACCCGAACCTGTCCAAGTAAGAGTAGTGTTATTTGCAGAAATGTACTCAGTTGACAACTGAGTACGGTTCTGCAAATAGCAAAACGGAGCCGTGACAGCTCCAAAAAAAGGATGCATCCAGTTGAGGAAGCATGCCAATGGCCAAAAATACGGCCATTGGCAATGTTCACTGATGCAAAATAAAAATAAAATAATTTTTTTTTTCATCCCGATCTCCGGGGTTTAAGCGTAGCACAGCGCATTTGTGCTGAGCTGTAAAAAAACAGAAAATCAATAATTAAGATCCACAAATGTGGATTTTATTGCTATTCTGAATTTACAATGCAAGGGAATGGCAGGCTGAAGACAACATGGCTACCAAATAGAAGTTGCTAAGGGGGGAAGCTCAGTCTAAGAGATGTAACCAAGCATTAGTAGGCAATCTTATGCAAATGTGGGATAGGATAGTGAATTGAAAGTTTACATAGCAAATGAGCACAGTCAGTGGAGTTTAGGAATAGGATAAGGGGAGTAACAGAGTAGAAGATAGGTGACATCACGAGGGGGGTATGTATGAAAGAAGTGAAGCTCATTGGAGCAGAGTGGCATGTGTCAGCTGTCATTTACACATCACTGGAAGAGGTGTGTCAACAGGTAGGCTAGGTAAAGGCAAGAAATTGAAGGTGTATGCCGTGGATAACACTAAAGTTTCTTGCTGAGCATGTATATGCATGGGTGCACGCCTGTAAACCTGAGTAAGACTGTGTGCGAGCGTGTAAGCGTGTGTGCGCGAGTTTAAGTCAGAGTAAGCATGTATAAGGGGGTTTAAAGTTGTGTAAGTGCATTTGCGCCGGCGTGCACGCATTTTACCAAGAATAAGCAAGTTTTAGTCAGTGTAAGCATGTGTGTGCGCATGTGAGCTGGTGTGCGCGTGTTTGCACTTGTGTGCGTGCTGCTGCCCCCCTGAGGAAACAGAAAGGAAAAAGGAAGCACAACAAATAGTAGGAAGTTAACCAGGGAATACTAGCAGAGCTAGCAGGTGAAAACAATCAGAATCAGGCAATTACACAGGCAGTACACTAGCCCAGCCCAGTCCAGCACTTAAAATTCTGCAAACAACATTCCACTATGTTTCTCTCATGAGACACTGCAACACTGCAGTAAGCTAATAGAAGTGAAAACTGAAAAAGCTTTACTGAGACAAAGAAATGTTAGGGGCTTTCATTGCTGTTATAATGCAACATATGCAAAATGCTGAGGGTGGTGACAATGTGAATGCTGCTGGATAACCCACAGTGAGGAGATGGAGAAGAGTGTACAGGCCCAGGGTAACCTACCAGGGGCTACATGAGCTGGAGATAGTGGAGCGCTATAGAGTGGACAGAGACCTCATGCAGCAAATTATTGAGCTGTGCAGGCCATGCCTCACACATAGAACCAACAGAGGGGAACCCAACCCAGTGGAAACCAAGGTATGTGTTGGCCTAAGAATATTAGCAACAGGTACGCACAGGCATCAGCATCCAGGGTACTGCACCAGTTCCTGGGTGCCATGTCAGCACATGTCGGTGATCATGTATATTTCCCCAACTCCCATGAGGTATTGGCCAGCAATATGCATCTCTTCCAGCAAATAGCGGAATACCCTGAGGTAGTGGGTGCAATAGACTGCATGCACATACGCATCAAAGCACCAGCCAGTGAGCAGGGTAGGGTCTACTTCAACCACAAGGGCTTCTCCTCCATCAACTGCCAAGTCATGTGTGATGCCCAGGGCATAATACTGAATGTATGTGCTGGCTGCCCTGGAAGCTACCATGATTCCCATATCTGGCATCTGATGCAGCTGTACCAGACATTTGCCAGTGGGGACATCCCTCATGGTCACCTAGTGGGGGATGCTGGCTATGCACTGGAGCCGTGGCTGATGACACCCACCAGAAAGCACACACACCTGAACAGGAACGCCATAATGAGGCACACGCACAAACACGAAATGTAATCGAGCATGTGTTTAGCCTGCTTAAGTCACGGTTCCGGTGCCTGAACACATCTGGTGGAGCCTTGCAGTACTCACCAACTACATGTACCCAAATTGTCATGGTATGTGCCATGCTACATAATATGATCCTGCGGAAACAGCTGCAGCAGGAGCAGCATAGGCCTGGGCCAAACAGCCCGTCACCATTGCCAAGGCCATCACAGACAGAGCATGACTCGGAGGAGGAACAACCTGAGCCTGCCCCAGTAGGCAGAAGGAGGCATGCCCAGTATGCTTTGGCTTTGGCAAAGAGGCAACGCATAGCACATACACTGGCTCAGTAGGAACCCTGGAAATTATACCTCTCTCTGACTCGCACAAATAGTAAAAGGGATGCTTAACTTGACACTACCTGTTTCCAAACATGTATAGGGAGTGCAGTATGTGCATCCGACATAGGCAGCCCTGCAGCACCACCTGAGGCATGATTGCCATGTGTTAAGCAATATAAAGCAGTGCTAAACAGCTTTCACCACCATTTAGTATATGTAAAGCAATTGCACACACTAACACTAGCACAACTGTGGTCAATGTTGAGCAATATTGGGCAATGTTCTGTAATGTTGGTTAACATTGAGCAATGTTGGAGAAGCCTGGTCTACGTTGGGCATAGCTAAACAAAAAGCCAACATGCTCATATTTGCTCTACTGGCCCTTAAGCAGTTTGGTCTGCTCAGTATGAAAATATAAAGCAGTGACAGGCCTCGAACCCAGGATACTGTGCACTACAGTCATAGTACTGAACCACTAAACAATGACAATAGTGCATGACAGTATTGCACTGGTCAGCCTGTATGAAGAAATGTTGATAAGTCTATGCAACGTATCTCATGGAAACCCTGCAGGCGCAGCATAATCTCTGTCGAGTTATGACACAAAGGTGAGCCCTGCAGTAAGAATAGAACCTGATTTTCAACACACATATAATATAATTGTTAATATTGGTCATGTTCACACACATCAACAAATGTACTGGACTTCAGACAGCAACATACTGAAAGGTCACACTGGGCATGCTCACACACTTGAATAAATGAGACAAATGTCAGGCAACAAAACACTGAAAGGACAGACTGGGCATGCTCACACACTTGAATAAATGAGACAAATGTCAGGCAACAAAACACTGAAAGGGCAGACTGGGCATGCTCACACACTTAGGCCATGTCTGAGTATAGCAGTGGGCCACACATATCCGGCAGTTGCATGCGTTAACACAGGAACCTCTCAGTATTCACCAATCTGCCATGTGCACACAGTTATATGACAACGGATACATATATAATATATTGGAACCCTGCCATAATAAAATATGTTCTGCAGATACTTAGGTTGTTCATAGAAAGTGTGAAAGCAAAGAAGAGAAAAAACCTGCAATCAGTATCATCAATAAACAATGTGCATCCCGAACATTACCATAGGTGCATAGGTTGATACTAGCCTATCTACCATAGGGCATGTATAAGCCTAGCCAGAGTGTGTTTGGCTTTCGCAGCCCTGTTAGATTAGTAGACTGTGCCTGTGAATAGTAGGACACACAAGATAGGCCTTTTACGTTTGCTTTATTGTCCTCTGTCCAGCAGGGACCCAGAAGAGATTCCAGGGGTAAACATATGATCACCCAGCCACTTGTCAATATGTCTCCTGTAGGGGGTCAGTGGGGGGCTCAGCCTATGCGGGACTGGGATCCCATTTCAGAGTGAGGGGAGTGTCTGGGATAGAAATGTGTCCCTTCATCATGTCCTATAAATATCTGTGCTGAGATGTAAGTCGCTGGAGCGTGTAGCTCTAAGGGATCTGGATATCCTGAGGTGGAGCATGTCCATTAATTCTGTGTTGGACATGGCTGTAAACAACAGGCACAGATTGCATCCGAGTAGGTGGTAAGCAACTGAGTAGAGGTGGAGTTACTTTAGCCGAACTGCACAGGGCATTTGTGTGAGTCTCTAGCTCCACTTGGTGAG
Source organism: Protopterus annectens (assembly GCF_019279795.1). Lineage (NCBI taxonomy): Eukaryota > Metazoa > Chordata > Ceratodontiformes > Protopteridae > Protopterus > Protopterus annectens. The sequence goes on from NC_056733.1 coordinate 1,097,768,500, forward strand.
GTACTTTTGTGGCCAATATAGTTGCTGCAGGTGTCAGGTAAGGTACATCCCAAATGGGGCATTGTATTCAATCATGGGCCTCATGAGTATAGGGGCACAATGACTTTACTTGATCTAGATGTGAAACCTGTTGGGATACGGAGGGCTATATAAAATGTCTGTCTAACCACTATGGCAATGCGATTGTCAAAGGCAAGATTACAAACTACTCATGTCCCCATATCCCTAACAACTTCTACCATACTTAATGTATTAACACCTATGTGTTAATGTGTGGGAACTATGTGATTCCCAAAGGGGATAACTACGCATTTAATGGCATTCAGCTGTAGGCCATGGCTCTGGCACCAGTTATCCATCTCTGTGAGACCCTTTTGGAGGATGCTTGTGCCAGCTGGAGAGTCGAATATGGCACCCAGTTTGCAGTCATCTGCGAACATGGTCAGCCATATTCCTCCTGTGTTAGCCTGTACATCAGAGGAATATATACTGAACAAGACAGGTCCCAGGACTGAGCCTTGTGGGATGCCACATGTAACTGGTGTAGAGTCAGCCATGGCACCTGCAATACATATCATGTGGGTGCTATCCCTGATCCACTTAGCAATCCATCTTGTAACATATGTGTTGATATCTAAGCTGCTGAACTTATGTATGATGCCTGAGTGGGGTATTGTTGTAAAGGTTTTTGCGAGGTCCAGGTAGGCTGTGTGGACTATCTTCCCTACATCTATGGACCTGGTAACTGTTTAAAGAAGTCGATCATGTTCAAGAGGCAAGATCTGCCCACTACAAAGCTGAATTGTGTAGGACCCAGTGCCTGTAGGTTCCCGATGTCTGTGTGTATGAGTACCATGATGATATGCTCCATAGCTTTGCAGAACAGGCTAGATAGGCTTAAAGGGCGATAGTGTCTTGGGTCTGTTGTGGTACCACCTTTGTGGAGCGTGACCACTGTCGCTGTATGCCATTCCTTGGGTACATATCCTGTAGTAAGTCTGATATTGAACAGTGACTTCATGTGAGGGTTACGTTCATCATGAAGCTTGTGTAAGATGCAGGCTGGGACACCATCTGGTCCCATTGATGCTGTGTTGTCTGCTTTGGAGAGGGCAGCACTCACCTGATCATCTGTGATGTCAGGGAGGCTACACTCTGTTGGGATGGACATTTGCTCATTAGGGGGGATGGGGGGTGACATTTGCACTGAACCTGTTTGCCAGGATGATGGCAATGTCTGTGGGTTCAGTGTATGTATTGTCATTTTGCAGTAACACACAGCATATCTGGGAGTTGGCACCCAGGTTCATGACATAACTAAAGAAGGCCTTGTGATTGTTCTCAGTGTGTGGTGTAATTTACCTTTCAAAGTGGGTCTTAGATGAATTCATGAGTGAACATAACTTCTTGCTAGTACTGATCAGAGATGCCTTCCCTTATTGGGATTGTGCTCTATCATGTAGTAGCCCCCTCCTTTTGTTGTATAGCTTATTTATGGCCATGGTCCACCAGACAGGTCCCCTGCCTTTGGAGGAGTGAGTCTTGTTCTTATTTGGGATAGCACAATCCATGCATTCCAGTAGGTGTCAATAGAATGTATTTGTAAAGGATTCAGCGGTCTGAGCCGTACTTACCTCTGTCCCAGGGTCTTTGAAGGATACCACCTTGGTTTAGAGAAGTGTGACGTTTACTGTTGGTAAGTGCTTCACTGAGAGAACCTAGGATGGGGATGGGGGTGGGATATGGATGTCCAGTGAGATAAATGTATGGTCTGACCTTACCAATGAGGGGCATACCTCTGGTGTGGAACATGGAGTTCCCATGTTGGTGATGATCAGGTCCAATATGTTTTTCCCTCATGTGGGTGTGGTGACCAGTTGTGACATAGCATTTGTGTTTAGAAATTCTAGCAACCATTGGGTAAGGGTGTTGTGGTTTGAGTAGTATTCCCAGTCAATGTTTCTGTAGTTGAAATTACCCCATATAATGGTGTTTGTAGACACTGTAATATCCTCCAGTGTTCCCAGGAAAACTGAATGGGGTTCCTGAGTTCGGGAGGGTGGTCTGTAGCAGGCTACAAACTGAAAGGCAGTTTTTCCCACTATTAGTTGCACATGTATGGTCTCTGATGCTTCCTGCAGTGCTACTAACCTGGAGGTATGTGTATCTGTGATGTATACAGATACTCCCCCTAAATTTGTTGGTCGGTCCAAGTCTTGTGGCCGAAAAGCATGGTATTAAGTATAACTTGGTAGTACTGGTGTGCATTTGGGAGCCTGAACCAGGTGTCTGTTACTGCACAGATATTGACATTCACCACACTGAGGAGAGTCTTGAGTGTGTGCATTCTGGGGTCTAGACATCTGGTGTCGAGCAGCATTACCCGTACTTTCTTTTACCTTGTATTTTCCATGGAGGTGGGTTTGTCATTTGAGCCTTGCCAAAAAAAGACACTGTGGGGGTGGCAACAGCCTTAGCCAGTATTTGAAAGTCCAGGGTTGACAGGTGCAAGCCGTCCTTAGCAAAGCTACATGGCATGTCGAGCATGTCATCCCAGGCTGACAGACACTGGACCCCCTTTGAATGACACCAATACGTTAGCCAACTGTTACAATTGATCAGCCTGTCTGTATACTGTGCCATCATTCTTGGTGAGGGTAAGATGCTACACAAGGTCAGGGTCATACTAGCCTGGGTTACATGATCAGAGAGCTCCTCTATGTCCCTTGTCATGTAGTCCAGGGAGGAACGTCTGAGGTAATTCACACCAGCATGGACAATGATGGAGCCATATTTATACTTGCTTTGGAGTGACCTGAGTGCATGTTTAAAGTGGCAGAACCTGCCACCCGACAGACAGCTCAAAGTGTCCTTCTCCATGTTCAGCCTGGTGAGTGTGACGTCAATGTGTCTGACAATAGAGTCATCTATTACAAGTGTATTAGGTGTGTTTTTAGCCCTAAGGGCAATGACTGTGTTGCACATTGACTTTGTGAACCATGTGATATGTGGGTAATGTCGTGGGGTAGCAGTTGTCTGGGTGTCTGCTTAGGAGGTCTCTGCTGCTTAGGCAGATATTATGTAGAGCCTCCGAGTATGTATTTGTGTGGTAATGTAGTTTGTTTGCTGTTGTTATAGGTCTATGTGTGACGGAGTTGTGGTGTGTGTGGTTACCTTCACCACCTGATAGACTGTGCCGGTCATGGTTCGAGAGAGCGCAGCCTCCTGTTTGTCTATATAGTTGCATCTCCCACATATATCTGAGTTTGTTGGGAGGAGGTGAGGGTTGTCTGTGTACATAAGGCAGTTGTAACATTGCCTCAAAAGTCCCATATTCACCAGCTGGACTGGGGAGTACAAGCGAAAACAACTGTTGGACATGCCAGGATATTATAATGACATACTCTCTGCTGACTGATCGAAATGGATCAGTAGGGTGCTAAATGTGTAAAAGAGTATAACAGGGGTTTAGTGCTCAGGTATGTTGGTGTTTTTGAAAGATTATCTGCGAAGGAGTCCAGACAGAACCATGACACTTCCTTCAGCTATGTCATACACAGCACTGTACACACATATATGTCCTGAGTCAGGGCCAACTGTACCTGACTGACAATGCCGACATCCTGTCAGACAGGCCCATACATACATACCCACCTCCCACTGACAGATGTCCCTATCATCATACCAGGAGATATCACATGTAGAATGGGTAAACAGCTCCTTCCAAAGCCGAAAACATGGCATCAATTGGATGACATTATTTCCCGATATGTGTCATAAGTGAACTGCAGAACAAACAGACCCTGCACCTGAACAGTCTGTTGAGCCACACCCTCTTTACAGGATCTGAAACTGTTGAATGTGTTACAGCAACATATGGCACACCCCACAAGTGTTGGTGCACAACAGACCATGGGAACTATAGTCCTATAAGCTTATGACATCTGATCTGCAAGGCCATTGAGTCCATCATGATTGAAGTCATGAACAGAGCTATTGGAAGCTGACAAATACACAGCCCTACCAACTGTGGTATGATCATGGGCAGATCATGGTTCCCAAACCTGCTAGACTGTTTGCAAGGCAGCCACCCAGGACACACATCACTGAAGGGAGCTACACACGTCCCACATAGACTCTGAGTAGCCCTTTATCAACATCACAGACACATGTATCCACAAATTCAACAACCTGTGCATAAATATGTACTGTCATATGAAGGAATGGAAATTTGTCCACAGAGAGATCACACAAGCTAAGAATTGTGGAGTCCTGTTCAAGCTGTTAACACCTGCTGACCCACATGGTTTATTCCTGGGATTGCATAAAACAAAGTACACACACATTACCATGTCCAGCCTGATGATGTCAGCATCCTACAAATATAGCAGGAGAAAATAAAACACCCAGTAAAACATATAGTGTGTTAATGCGTACTTCTGTAGTATCATAACATAGGTAGGGGTTTGAATCCTGCAATTGGTGTGTGTGTGATTTCTTGTGAGAGGAGTGCCCTTTTTGGAGACTAGGAAAACACATGAAAAGAGGTAGATTCTTCCTTGGCAAGTCTGATGATGTCTGCATCCTAGAAATATAGCAGGAGAAATGAAAAAAAAAACAGTAAAGCATATAGTGTGTCGTGTTAATGCGTATCTCTGTAGTATCATAGCATAGTTAGGTAGGGGTTTGAATCCTGCAATTGCTGTGTGTGCGTTGGGGGGGTGTATGTGTGTGTGTGATTTCTCGTGAGAGGAGTGCCCTTTTTGGAGACTAGGAAAACACATGAAAAGAGGTAGATTCTTCTTTGGCAAGTCTGATTATGTCAGCATCCTAGAAATATAGCAGGAGAAATGAAAACACCCAGTAAAGCATATAGCGCGTCGTGTTAATGCGTATCTCTGTAGTATTATAACAAAGTTAGGTAGGGGTTTGAATCCTGCAATTGCTCTGTGGAGGGGGGGTGAATGTGTGTGTGTAATTCCTTGTGAGCAGAATGCCCTTTTTGGAGACTAGGAAAACACATGAAAAGAGGTACATTCTTCTTTGGCAAGTCTGATGATGTCAGCATCCTAGAAATATAGCAGGAGAAATAAAAACACCTAGTAAAGCATATAGCACATTGTGTTAATGTGTATCTCTGTAGTATCATAACATAGTTAGGTAGGGGTTTAAATCCTACAATTCGTGTGGGGGGGGATCTGCGTGCTTGATTCCTTCTGAGAGGAGTGTCCTTTTTGGAGACTAGGAAAACACATGAATAGAGTCAGATTCTTCTTTGGCAAGTCTAATGATGTCAGCATCCTACAAATATGGCAGGAGAAAAGAAAACACCCAGTAAAGCATATAGCGTGTTGTGTTAATGCGTATCTCTGTAGTATCATAATATAGTTAGGTAGGGGTTTGACTCCTGCAATCGCCGTGCGTGTGATTTCCTTTGAGAGGAGTGCCATTTTTGGAGCCTGTGAAAAAACATTCAAAGAGGTAATCTCCTCTTTGGCATGTCTGATGATTTCAGTATCCCAGAAATACAGCAGTGGAAATGAAAACTTCCAGTAAAGCATATAGCGCGTCATGTTAATGCAGGTCTCTCTAGTATCATAACATAGTTAGGTAGGGGTTTGAATCCTGCAATTGCTGAGTGTGTGTGATGTGTTGTGGATTTTTCTTTTACAACTGTATGACATATCAGTAAAATAACAGTATGTGCATTGCACACTTCTGGCATCTATGTGGCACATACATATATGTACACATGACCTCAATTGTTATCTGTGTGGCAAATACATATATGTACATGTGACCTCAATGAGTTCATAGGTGTGAAGCCTGATTTCTACACAAATACATCTTTTACCATTGACAGTCTGTGCTGCTGCTTCTCAGACCTTAGGTCACATATGTATGCATGTGTCAAGGCCAGCCACTGTAGTGATCTGTGGCCTAGGTCATCAGTGTCACACACACCCATGACAATTTCTATAGAATAGTGTGAGTGAGGGTTCATGCCTGGGGTATATGTCAGACATGTTCAAACACAACACAGTCTGCCAATAATGTCCATTCATTACAGGTGTACAACACCTCCGTGGATATGCATACAGACCCCTTCATGCTTATGTGATGCACTGAGGGACATCAGCATACCTTTGGAAATGTGAATACCAAAGGACAAATGACATAACATGTGGCTGTATGTACACATTGGTACCTTTGCTACATGTTGTGGGCTACTAACAATGTGGTACTGTCAGGATACTATGTATTGTAAATGTGGATGACTATGCTATAGTTGGCTCATAGCTTTACATTATGTGTTGGTCAACAGGTATCTGTCTGTATGATACCCTTGGGGAGGATAAGTGTCTCACCTGGAGAATGCATTGTAGGCCACTGTATGCATTACCAGATCAGGACGGAGATATCCCTAGTGTGTTTGCTTGTACCTGGGACGTCTACATGCCAAACAGGAGTGGTCTCAGGAATGGGTGGTGGCCAATACCACTGGTTACTGGTATAGTATAGTACCAGAAGGACTCAAATGCTACTATGTATCCTACATCTGTGTGTCAGTTGTCAAGACATCAGCTAATGATTGGGTAAAGTCAGGCTGTTGTGGTTTTGTATACTACCAGTATGCAAAACAATGACCGATATAAACAGTATCACCCACAGCATAGTGTCAAACCATGTCATACACACATGTGTACCCAAGTCATAACATATGTGTAGTAAAATGCATACTGGCCACCAATAGGAAATATGAAGTGTTAACACTGTGTAATACAGGGCATGTCACCCTTCCCATGTGTCCACTATGCATATACATGCAGATGGTGCACCTCCACTATGTTCACAAATGTACACCTGCAAATCTGTACTGCACACATCACACATGTACCATCCACTCACCAACACATGCTGCCAGTACCACACACATCATCCAAGTGGTACATGGTAATCACAAGGCTTTCTTTAGTTATGTTAGGGACCTGGGTGGGAATTCCCAGATATGCTCAGAATTAGTCCAAAATGACAAAAAATATACCGAACCCACAGACATTGCCAACATCCTAGCTGACAGGTGCAGTGCAAACCCCCCCCCACCAAAAGGGCAAATATCTATCCCAGCAGAGTGCTGCCCCCCTGACATCTCAGATGCTCAGGTAAGAGCCGCCCTCTCCAAAGCAAAAAACACAGCATCAATGGGACCAGACGGTGTCCCGGGGCTGCGTCCTACATGAACTCCAAGAAGAGCTAAACCCAAACATAAAACGACTGTTCAATCTCAGCCTTACCACAGGATATGTACCCAACAGATCCTGGAAACTATCGCCCCATAAGCCTGACTAGCTTGGTCTGCAAAGCTATGGAAAGGATCATCATGGACCTCATAAAAAAAAGATATTGGGGACCTACAGACACTGGATCCTACCCAGTTCGGCTTTGTTAAGGGCAGATCCTGCCACTTAAACCTGGTTGATTTCTTTGAAATAGTCACCAAGGCCATTGACAAGGGGAAGGTGGTCCACACAGCCTACCTCGACCTCACAAAAGCCTTTGATACAATACCCCACTCGGGCATTATAGATAAGCTCACAACTTAAATACAAACCCCTATGTCACTAGATGGGTTGCAAACTGGCTCAAGGACAGAACCCACATGGTTAGAATTGCTGGAGCCATGTCAGACTTCAAACCAGTTACAAGTGGCATCCCACAAGGCTCAGTCCTGGGACCTCTCCTGTTCGGTGTGTATTTCTCGGAGGTACAGACAAACACGGAAGGACTGTGGCTGACCAAGTTCGCAGATGACTGCAAACTGGGCACTATAATCGACTCTCCAGCCGACACAAGCATCCTCCAAAAGGGCCTCATAGAAACAGACAACTGGTGCCAGAGCCATGGCCTCAAGCTAAATGCCAAAAAGTGTATAGTCATCCCCTTTGGCAAAAACAAAGTGCCTACAAATTACCACTAGGTGGTAATCCATTAAGTATGGAAGAAGTAATTAGGGACCTGGGGACCCAAGTTGATAGCAATCTCTCATTTGACAACCACGTGGCCAAAGTGGTTAGAAAAACATTTTATATAGCCCACCTAATCATGAAGGGATTCACATTTAGATCAGGGGAGGTCATCGTGCCTCTTTACTCATCCCTCATCAGGCCCATAATTGAGTACAATGCCCCTTTTGGGATGTACCTTACCAGACACCTGCAGCAACTGGAAAGACCCCAAAAGTACCTCACCAAGAGGATCAAAGGGCTCAAACAGATGCCATATGCTGCCCGGTTAAAGAAACTCCAGCTCTACTCAGTGGCATACTGCCTGCTCAGAGGCGATCTGTGCCTGACATATAAAGCCATGTCCAACCCGGAATTAATGGACATGCTGCACCTCAGAAAATCCAAATCCCATCAAGCTACGTGCTCGAGAGACTTGAACCTCAGCACTGAAATAAATAGGACATGTTGGAGGGACAGATTCATAACCCAGAGGCTCCCTTCACTCTGGAATAAAATTCCAGTCCAGGTTAGGCAGAGTCCCTCATTGACTCTCTTCAAGAGGAATCTTGATGAGTAGATGGGGGATCATAGGTTTACCCCGGGTATCACTTCTGTTTCACTGTTAGACAGAGGCACAGTATACTAACCTCGAAAAAGGGCATAGCAAAATTAATTTTAAAATGGGTGGTGAAAGCCAAACACACTCTGGCTAGACTTATAAATGCCCTAGGGCAGATAGCCTAGTATGAACCTATGAACCTATGAACCTATGGGAAGACAATACAGTATTGGAATTAACACTGGTGTAAACAATACTACATTGATAATCATAGCTTTAATGCATCATGCCTGCTCAGATATACCTACAAAGATATCAGTACACCTTGCTGTTGACAACATGCTAACATTGCTACACTGCTATTAGGTCACCCTGTGCATCAGCACCATGTAAGCCTGTTCCTGCATCATTGTCACAGATGACAGAAGGTGGCACAGTTTCATCATATGCACAGGGTGTTTTACTGGTTTGCCAGAGCCCGACAATGACCCACCCAAACATTGCTGGGGTGGGTACTGCCACTACGGGAGTGGCTGGGACTTGTGTGTCGTCCGCGATGAGTGACAGCTGATCATGTTGCTGGCATATGTCCACGTTGACGTCTCAGCCATCCTGCACTGTCCAGGCACATGGACATTATATTGTGGAGGACATCTAGTGTCTCCCCCCAACATCTATCAATGACCTCAGTGTAACTATGGATGGCACTGGCAAGGTCACGGATACTGTCATTGATAGCGGTGTTGTGAGCCCTCTGCGCCCTTAGTCCCTGCCTGGTGTACCGTTCCATACGTGCCTGTGCCTGCATTACTGACCGGAACATAGCTGAGGTTGTGAGACCTGTGGGGGCATGTCTGCCAGGGGCATTATGACCAGCAGTGCTCCCACGAGCACCCCTGGACATATGCCTATGTGGTACCAGTCCAGGTGTCTGGGTATGGCTGCTGTGTGGGGTTGCATGTGCCATAGATACCACACTATCCTGGTCAATGCCTACTGTATGCTGTTCCTCCGCTAAGGCCATTGGTGTTGAGGGATGTATCGGCAGTATGAATGTGCGTATAGATGGGGTGGACAGCTGTGTACTGTCGATTGGCGGACCAACGACAGACCCTGACAAACCTGCCTGTGCCACTACACGCGTCATCATGCCCACTATTTGTGGCAGTGACCTCAGGTTCCCTGCTGCACTCATCCAATGCCTCAGCACCTGTGAATGGAAGACAGGAAACACACTTCACAATCTGTACAGGATGTTAGCGCACATGCACACATGAACACATGCACACATGCACACATGCACACATGTACACATGCACACATGCACACATGCACACATGTACACATGCACACATGCACACATACACTACTGAGTCAAGTTGACACACACACACACACACACACACACACACACACCCACACCAACAACAATACGGAACATATCCATTAGTGGTTGATGGTGCAGTACAGTATCACAAGCCAAAGAGTCCTATCACACATGTCAGCATGCAGGATGTGTGTTGCTCAACAGCATGCAGTGTGAGTGTGGAGAGTCCTTGTTGATAATAGTATACATGTCTTTGATGCATGTGTGTTGTTCAATGATTAGCCTCACCTTGGAACACAACGTGTACATGGACACAACATTGCTGTGCAAGTCTGGAACACTTTCCAATGTCCTGTGCACCATCACTCATAGGTATACATACCATGGCCGGATGCACACAACTGTCAGGTGTATAGCAATGAATGCTATGTGTAGTACTGTAGTTACTGTAACTGGATGTAGTGTAGTACCATGAGCCATCATCAGGCAGCATCATGTGGTCACTCAAGGCCACTAATGTATGTCACACTGGCAACTATCTTGCTGTACCTGACCTTCACCACTTTGGCTACATTAACCATTTCACAGCCAGTTGTTACATGGGTATGTAAGGTGTTCAATAGGGAGCATTGCCTCACATGAATGTGTTGTGTGTTGAAGCATGTCACACCACCCCATGATAGTCCTCTACCCCCAGGTATAGTATGTGTGCTGTGTTGTTGACATTTGGGATACTGGAGTATGACCTTACAGCAGGTGTCTACATATGCCATGTGCATCAAATTAACACTAACTGCATATGACAAAGTGGTGTATGCTGTGTGCATGTGTATTGACTCTGCCTATACAATGTCCACTACAGAGAACCACAATTGGTTGGGATGCTCTGTGTATTACATGTGTTTGAGGTGGATACTCATGTTACTGGGATGTGCATAGTCCCACAGAGAACATGCAGAGCATGCATTATGTGTAGGTGTTTCACATGTGTATATTACCTACAACTCTCCTATGACATGCACATGTTATATGCTATATTAAATGTAGAACACTCACCAGCATGGGTGTGCTGTCTTGCTATCACACCAGAGGGACCTACAAGGATATGAGACAGTTTGTCATTGTCAACAACTATGGCACTGCTGCTGTGTGTTTGCAATTCCACAGTAGTACAAGAGGTGACAGTCACAGGCACACAAATTATGTTCCAAATTATCAGTATTACATGACACCAGGCTCCACATCTTCTGAATACACAGTACACATCTGGTAAATGCATGTTCTAACAATTGATCTAACAGTAGTCTACAGATATGCCATGTTACCTGCACGCTCTGTATCTATGTGCTGGGTGACTCAAACCTCCATTATGACGCATGTCTGTTGTACTGGTTGGCCAGGAGCCACCACGCTGAGGAGCAGCTCTTCCACTCTGGTGAGGGGGGGATGTGTTGAAGCACCACCACCTGTGGCAAGCTGTTGTCTGTGGACATCGGAGGCATGCTGCCGGACATGTCTGATTAAATCACTGCAGTGATGGCGTACCTGCTCATAAGTCCGGTTATGCATGCCTACATCATTCACCCAATGGACAACATCCTGCCACAGTGCAGTGCATCCATGCTGGTCCTGGCTAGATCTGGAGAACAGCAGGTTGTAATGCTGTACCAGGGCATCAAAGATGACCTCCTCCTCCTCAGGGGAATAGGCAGGCTTCCTGTTGTGAGACATATTCCTGTAAGACAATAAAACAGTAATTGTGAGCAAGTCATGTGGCACACTTAACATGCTAAAGTACAGACATCAATGAAATGCCATATATAGCAACCTATTGGCTGTCAGTAGATACACATCTTTAATAACACATAGGACTGTTCAGACCAGAACTGCCTGACAGTGCCTGGCACATACTATATTCCAAAACATGTTCTGCACAGCAACACAGTGGAACCAGTATGTAAGACTATACAACAGTACATGGCACACTCTATGTGACACAATGCACCACCTAGCCACAGGGGGTGTGTATGAAGCTAATGCATGCAGACATTTGTCATCCATTGAAATGAATGCTAAGTACAATTTAAGTACTATCAGTACACCACACGACTTTTTGATAGCAAACCCCTCAGTAACAAATGTGCACATTCATCAGTATAGGTGGCATACTGCTGTAATACACTACATATGTTGCTAGATATGCTCATATATCCTGTGACACACATACCACCAAGGTCATGTTACAGGCATACCCACACACACACACATCAGACATACCTACAGGACACAAAGGTATGGCAACCCAGATCAGTTTTATCTGGGTAACATACAGAACTGTGTGTCAGCACCTACATAACCTCATGCCTGAGGTTTGTAATGTGTAAAGACTATGGGTAACAAACAAAACAGTGTGTCCAAGCAATGTGGATATAAACCATACTGTGCTGTTTAGGCCTACAGCTTCAGGTAGTACTACTGTTCATACAGGATTTGTATTCACTAGTGTTACCAATCAATAAGCATACATGTACTGCTTAAGCCTACAATGGCACACTCCGGTCAACACCATGGGACTACGTCACACTGTATATGCCTTACTGCTTTTCCTGCCTAGCAATAGCATACGTATCCTTTGCTGGGATTTGTGCTACAACACTACATACCATGATATACACAGTTTCCCACTAGGCTGTCACACATATACACAACTTTGACACATTCGCCTACACATTCACCATCACACCCAGTCAACCTCACATAGTAAGTAATGCAACAAGTACATGCGTGTGTGTATCGGGTCCTAGGTAGCTAATAGGCTATTATCCGTAGGGCCTATGGAAGCCTAGCCATATGGCACCCTGCCCTTCCACACCCACGTAATGTAGGTTCATGTGCCCCTGTCATGCAGAGTCACAGTGGTGACTCCCAGGTTGTGTTTCCTATCTCATACCCACTCATCATGATTATTCATGACAACTGCTAATGAGGACCTTCATTTGCTATTGATAGGTGGTTAGTTCCAGAGTATGGTATGTGTCTGAGATGATAATGTACCACTCCAGCATGTTCTGCTTTTTCACGTTACAGGGTTTAGATCAGTACAGTGTGTAGCTTGTATGGAGTTTAATCTGTATATATGGAGCATGTCCAACACCTGTGGGTTTGGCATACCTTTGTATGTTAAGCAGAGGTTGCCTCTGGGTAGGCGGTATGTGACACAGTGTAGCTGTGGTTTTGTAAGACAGTTTGCATAGGGCATCTGTTTGAGTCTGGTGATACTCTTTGTGAGGTATGCGTCTGGCGTCTACTGTCACCGTGGATGTCTTCTGAGGTACATACCGACAGGGCCAATGTACTCTATGATGGGTGTTATGACTGATGAGTACAGTGGAACACTGACCTCTTATTCTATGGATGACACACCTTTTCTGATGACATGTGGACCATACTCAGTTTACATGAGTAGTGTGGCACTGTGATTATCAATAGGGACACTACTGTTCACCTTTGTCCCGTAGTCTCTCATCACACTTTCGATGTTGAGTAGACTACCACCTATGTGGTAGTTCATGGGTACAGGGTTTTTAACAAGAGGGATGACAATACATTTACAACATTGAGCTTGGGCGTACATATGAACATCCATTGGTGTACATATAGCTATACATATAGGCACATATACAGTCCACCTTTCATGGTGGCAATATCAATTATGCAAAGGTTGAGAGGGATGCAGTTATGTAATGATATTGCACAGTCTTGTGCAGAATGCATGGAAGGTAGTCTCAGCCCATGTACCTTTAGCAGGACCCCGTATCTGGAAGACTAAAACCTGAGGAATCATACCCACAGCGTTTAAATGCCACATGTCATATAACAGCACTGTATGCTGTGTTGTTTGCCACACACTACCACCTACATATGAAACTGCACATAACAACCTGCAACAACATATAATTGTCTACCCTTCACAAACAGTTACAGTATGTCCCATGCTCTATTCACATGTTCAGATGCTAATATATCAGACACATACATATCTCTCCATATGCGTTTGCCATACACACACAGGGTCCACAGTGTTGTAAGTCCATACACTTCACGGATGACCTGTTGAGCCTTGCTACAACATGGACAGTTGTCACATGTGTGCATACAGTAATAGTACAGGGAGTATATATAGCTGCAAATGCTAACATTACTATACTAGCCTGGTACAGCAGTTGCCAATGCTAAGCTACAAATTATGTTACTATCATGCATGTCATACTTTGTCACATCCAAGTTTATACAGGTGTTTGCACTACTCCCCCAAACTGCCATTATACTCAGTACTGTACAGACCATAGATAACATGTTCAGATTTTCAACATATAATGCTGAGATACATATGTCACAGTTATGTCCCACTGCACACAGCTACACACTTAATTTGTCCATGGCAGTAGTTATGCATGGCATCACTGCATACATACCTACTGCTGCCACTTATGCATGTTTCTGAGTATGTACAGTACTATTCATAAACATCTACTACTTGCCGGTAACTACAAATCTGTTACATACCTGTTACTCACTGTCAGGTCCATCTGTGTATGCTTTTCAAGGTTTTGTTTTATTTATTAAGTACATTTTTTTACTTATTTGCTATCATTGGTTATTAATTATGTTTTTTTTTCTTAATTAATATATTTTGGTTTTACAGGAGTAAATATAATATTTACTTAAGTAAGGTTTCTTTATTTAAGTAATAAAGTTTGTCAGTAGTTGCTGACACATGCAATGTAATGATTGCATGTGGGGATAGCAAGTACAATCTGCTTTTATAGGTATCTGGGCATATGCATGTGATGCCCTCTGCACCAATTGGTTCCCAGCATTTGGTAAATGCATGCAGCCTGCTGTGTGGTAATTGCAGTACTCACTATCATAGCAACCCAATGCTATAAATTGTTAAGGTATGTAGGCGTAGCCCTTTCAAATTTCCAGAGTGGGGCCCATGCTTGTTTGCTGTGGACACTGTTGTGTAAGTCAGAAGGTTGGTATACTTCTTATATCTGAAGCTAGAGGTGTAGACAGTGATGTACATGTTGTACTCAGGCCTGACTGTTGCCACTTGCAGTACAGAGCTATCAGTGTAGAGTTTAACTCACCCCTACAAATGCTTACACAACATTTATGTGACTATGTAGTTTCTTTTCTACTCATATAATTAACTGCCATACAAAAGTAGTTACTGAGAAGTATTCTTTTGGCACATGAACTGTTTGTGAACTGTTATACTGTGAATATTAATGTACTCACTTCTGCAGGGTTTGTGGTTTTATTGTTGACATTAGCACAGGGTTCACAGGTCAACTGGACAATTCCAGTACTGTGTATGCCTACCTACATCCTTGGTATTCCCTAAACACACAAGTGTATTTAAAGTGTGTGTGTGGGGGGGGGGGGTGCTGACATACAGAGAGCATTTTGTATTATTGTGTGAATGTTATCTTACTGGACTTAAAGGATTGGTGTGTACCTGTTGGTTTATCAAGGCAGGTGGTCTGTCTGCATAGTTCCCAACTGTAAATCTATCCAGATGGTAGTCAAATGTTACACTGTTATTATTTGTCTGTGCAACCCACAGGTGTTTTCATCACTAGTACAATGGCATTGTTACAGTCAGTTGCTACCAGTACGTGGCTACATCCTTTGGTATTTCTGTATTGTACTCCTACATAAGGGTATGCCTGTGGAAGTCCTACCACAGCTATTTGCAGAGTGTGTAACAGCAGGATAGCTACTATGCCTGTCTGTTTGTGCCTCTGCCAGGCCTATGAAACACTCAGATACATCTTTGAATGGAGTCAGGGATAGGTCGTTAAATGTGAAGTACACCTTACACATAATAGAGGCAGTAAAAGTCTAGACTTGTGTGAAGCAGTGCATATGGATTCGTACTCCCTTTATGAAGTACAAGCGGTGTCTACTGTTATTATTGTCAGTATTCATTGTGTAATACCCCACCTTTCTGACTGACATCAGTACTTTTCAGAGGGATTCAGAGGGACACAGCTTAAATATGTTTCACAATCAGGGACATCCCTGTAAAGTAGTCACAGCTAGGTAGTATGGCCTCTGCCCTAATCAGATTTGCCACTGTTTGTCCTGCTATGATACTGTGTGGGGGTTGTAAAGTGCCTCTGTAACTTTATTTGCTGCTAGAATGGCTGCTTCTCATATCACACCCATGTAATGCATTTCACAACAATTTATTTATTTATTTATTTTATTTTACATTTGTTGACCGGGCTAGTCCAGCTGGATATAAGTCCATTTTCAGTAGAGGCCCGGGGAGATAAGCTCCAAACAGTTAAAATAAATTCACATCAAAGAAATACATGTTTAAAATGCAAATACATTTACAGTAAAAGAGAAAAAAAAGATAAAGAAAAAAATTATAACTGGTCACATATTAATAAAGTATAAAAATGCAGTATATTAGACTTGATTAGTACAAGTACTGTTACAAGCAGACATTCAGAAAGAATAATAGCATAATGTACCGTAAGTGTAGATAAAGGAAAGTAAGAAGAAGTAGCAGTTATGTAATACATCTAGTAGTAAAACGTGCAATATATATATATATATATATATATATATATATATATATATATATATATATTTTTTTTATATAGTAGTAATTAATACTATGATGAAGAAATAGATCATTAGATGTTAAGATGAAGTAAATGCAGGGTTCTGAAGGTAAGGATTGAGTCATGTATCAAGAGCTAGATAGTCAGTCAGGATTAATACAGGGGCACAACCACTGTGTTTTGAGGAAGAGCTTAAGTTTCTTTTTAAAAAGAGTTATGGAGGGAATTGTAGATAGTTCAGAGGGAAGTAGGTTCCAGTTTTTTCGGACAGTATTAGAGAAGAGGGAATCTCCAGCCTTGTTGTTTGCTTTGTCAATATTTACAAGAAGTTTGTGTGTGGATCTTAGAGACTTCAGGTTATGGTAAGGGTAAACAAGAGTAGATAGAATAGGTGTTTTGGCAGGTTGATACAGTATTTTATGGGCGATGGCTAGTTGATTAATTTTCAGCTGCTGCTGAAATTCAAGCTAGCCTAGTTGCTTTAGATTAATACAGTGGTGGGTTCTGAAAGGGTTACATGTAGCAAACCTGGCTATGCTATTGTAGGAGTTTTCTAATTTCATAAGATTATTTTTGACAGTTAGTAAATATGGGTGAGGCATAGAGAAGGGAAGAGATTAGGTGGGAGTGGGCAATAGTTATTCTAGTTGCTGGAGTGAGGTAGGGTCTGATTCTGTAAAGAGAGCTTATTTTTTTATTAATAGTTTTCAAGGTGTTGCTGATATGGGTGTCGAAGTTAAGGTTGTTGTCAATGGTGATGCCTAGCAGTTTGGTAGTAAGATCTTGGGATATAGGTGTGCCATTTTTAGATATTATTGTAAAGTCTATTTGGGGGGATTTACTGGTAGGTGTGAAAAGGAGGAGTTTCATTTTTTTGGGTTAAGTAGGAGACAGCGTTGTGTAAACCATTGTTCAACAGAGTTAAATATGTGTTGTATCAGAGAGTGAAGTTCTGATACAGATGTTGCTGAGCAAATAAGTGTGGAATCGTCTGCGTATTGTATGCATGTAGCTTGGGGAACTGCTTGGTGGAGGTCATTGATGAATAAAGAAAACAGAAGAGGACCCAGTATGGACCCTTGAGGGACACCAATGTTAACAGGTAGATGAGTAGATAGAGTGGAGTTGTCTGTTATTTAAGTAGGACTCAAACCGTTTAATAGGTAGAATGTCAAGTGACAGACACTGAAGAATATGTATAAGTATTTGGTAATTGACCATGTCAAAAGCCTTGGACAGGTCTAAGAAAAGTGCAGAGGAAAGGTTGTTAAGGTTAAGTTTGTTGTTGATGGTGTCTGTAAAGGAAAGGAGGGCAGTGATGGTACTGTGGCAAGGTCTGAAACCATGTTGGGTATTAGAGAGCAAGTTATTTTGGAGAAGGTGGTCAAGCAGTTGCTTGTGGTTACACCTTTCTATAATCTTAGATAAGGGAGAGAGTAGGGCTATGAGGCAATAGTTGGAGAGTTCAGTAGAATTACCACCCTTATGAAGGGGAATAATATGGGAGACTTTCCAAAGTTTAGGGACATATCCCTCAGTGATAGTTCTATTGATTAGTATGCAGATAGGGTAGGCTATGGATTTGGCTGCTGATTGTAAGTATTCTGCGGGTAGTAAGTCAGCAGAGGGAGTACATGGTTTGAGTTTTTGGATGAGGGAGAGAATATAAGCTGTTGGGACAGGTTGGAAAAGAAATGGGGGTGGTGGGTTTGAGTTAGAATTAGATATAGTTGTGTTTTGACTAGAGAGGTGACTGGCAAGAGTTTGAATTGCTTCGGTGAAAAAGGAATTAAAGTCATTAGCAATTTGCTTGGGGTTCTCTTTGTCTGTGCCTTGCGGGTTGTGTGTGATAGATTGACCGGGCTGAAGTAACTGATTAATGTTTGCCCAGAACTTTTGTGGGTTATTCTGGTGAGTTTGCTGAGATTGTAGGTAATAGTTTTTTTTATCGGTCAATATTGCTTTTTTAGTCTCATTTCTCAGTTATTTGTAGTGGTGGTGATCAGCAGAGTTTTTAGTTAAGAGAGATTTGTTCCAGATTTTATTTCTGAGATGGGTTTTTTGTTTAGTTTCTTTAGAGAGCAAAGGAGCAGATTTAGATCTTATCCTACTAGACCGAGTGGGGGCATGGTGGTTGAGTATGGCTAGAAACTTAGCATTAAAGTAATCTACAACTTCATCAAGAGAAAGGTGTTTTAAGTGGGACCAATTGCATGCTTTCATTTCACTTTGAAATAGATCCAAGTTTAAGTTTTTCTTGGTTCTAATTGTTCTAGTAATGGTTTGAGTGGGTGGATTGGCTTTGAGCCTGATAATATAGATTAGTAAGTGATCACTTACAGCATCAGGGAGGGTTCCTGCTTCATAAGTGTGGGGTTGATTATTAATGAGTATCCAATCCAAGGTGCTTTCTTTTTTATTTGTTTTGTTTCTTCTAGGGGGGAGAGGTAATAGTTTGAGAAAACCCATAGAGATTAATATGGCTAGTAGAGTGTTTGTTGCTGCAAGATTGCCAATCAATGTTAAAATCACCTAGGATTATGGTTTCTTGGGGTAAGTTTAGAGATAGCCAACAGAGGATGTTTTCAATGGTAGAAATGTTATTTCCTGGAGGGACATAGATGCAGATAATATAGATATATTTGACTGAGTTTAGCTGAGGTTTGGTAATAAGAATCTCAGCATTAGAGTCCTGAGGTGGTTTCTGGTGGAAAGTGGTTATTTGAAAGACAGATTTGAATAAGACAGATACTCCACCACTTTTCTGGCTACCCGGTCAAGATGTAAGATATTGTAGCCAGTTGGGATGACTTTGTTGTCTTTAGTTGAAGGTTTTAGCCAGGTCTCTGTTAGACAAATAATATCAAAGGAACAGAGTTCCAAGAGAGCATGGAGTTGTGTTATTTTGTTATTAATGCTGCGTATGTTGATGTGAGCTATTAAGAGTGAGTTGGTTGGTTTTTTAAGTAGGAAGTTAGCAGTGGGGTTTGGTTTGAAGATTTGAGTGATAGAGGAGGTATTTGGACCAGAGTTTGGGTGAATATCTCCATCCTTTAGGAGAGGAGTAGTGTTAGATATCTAGTGTTAGTGTATTTGCTTTGCTGGTAAAGATCCACAAAACAAGCTTTGCATTATGGCCTTCCTATTTTTCCTTTACATTCAGTCATTGAAATGCATGATATATTTATTTGAGCACCAGGTTATTATATATCTGCTGTGGCTTAGTGGTAATTCATGCAGTCTATTGTGTCAATGGTCTGGGGTTCGAGACTGGCAGAGGTATTTTCTTTTGCTGCTGAGCAGAACAAGGGCCCTGACATAGAGTGACTAAGGCACTTTTAAGCAGTTGTAAGTGTGTTTGCACAGGTTTGCGCGACGCTTAGCGATGCTTAGCTAAGCACACACACATGCGCACACTCACTTAAACCTGCTTACTACTGCTTAAAAGTGCTTACTCCCACTAACCCCCACGCTAATTTCTTTGAAAGAAAAGAAAATGGGGAGATAGGAAAGTGGTGAAAAAGGGGGCACAAAGAGGGAAAGACAGTAGGAAAACAAGCTCAGGATGTGCAGGATGGGTGTAGGGAAGGTCCATAGCTGCCCATTTCTTTACCAGCAAAAGCTGTGCATATGCACTAAATTTGGAGTGGCATTTGAAACCTTCCACCCCTGGGAGAGGGGTGAGGACAACAAAGTATGTTGTACTGCCAATTATAATTATCAGTTTACGTGTCCAGTGGACATGTGTGCAAAATGGGCAGCTATGTATGGGGCGTAATTTTTTTGTGGGTACAGCTTGCCCTTTTTTTTTTTTTTTTTATTATTTTTTTCAGGTGAGAGTGGAAAGTGAGGTAGAGGAAGTAGGTATGTTTGGGGAGGTAGGTTGGGGAGGTAAACAGACAAGACACACAAGACGCATACAGGGGCAGTGTATGACTCATGGGGTGGGTGAACACAATTGAAGGGGACAGATGTTTGGAAATCGCAAGCCCATGAGCCCACAGATGGTAACAGTGGAACTGAGATCCCCACCCATGGGCAGTCACCACTGCACCTTCACAGCCCCGAGGGTGGCTGTGCTGGGGGCTGCATAGGATGGGCAGGCTCACCCATGAGACACGCCACTCTCACCTCGAGCTGGCATAGGGGATCAGCGACTGAACGCTGGATCTCCCTACGCACCACAACCCGGACCCTTTGAAGGGTGACAGGTGGCCCTTCTCCGCCCATGCTTGCACAGGGGGGACAAGCCCCATCCCCTGCAGTGCTTCCACCCGAAGGTGGCACAGGACCAATGGAGGAGGGGAGCCCAGGCTGGGCACCGGACCTGCTGGTGTAAGGTGCACTTGCCAGCTGAGGAGGGACAGTTGGGTCCGCTGGGACTGGCCTTCCCATACGTTCTGTGATTAGGTGTGTTTAATTACAACATAAACAACAGCATTCCAAATTAGTTGTACCAGCATACAGTAATATTCCCATTAACCCAACACACCAAGGTTTCAACAGTTGAACAGCAAGCATAACACATGCATATATTGAACAACAGTGGACATTCCAACAGCATGCAGGGATGATTGGTAGCAACAGGCCACCATGATTGTAGTGTTTGAACAGGGCACATGCATCAAAGTGAATGCAGATATTTATAGAATAATAGGACATATGTCCCAACAAATGTTTGAGATTACACATACCCATCGAGGTGTGGAATTGCATGGTTTATGCACATACAGTAGGGTGTAGAAAGAAACCTCAATTAACATCTTATAAGTACTTTTAGTCTACACTACATTCCTAGTGACTGCAGGTGTATATCCCCTACATGCATTATTACACTTGCCAATATGCATTAGGTTGTGTAATGGGTTTGGTTAGTTCATTATAAACCTGAACTATATCTGACATATTAACTGTCCAAGATGCAGATGTTACTGCTACATATTTCTTGATTTTATTTATATTTCTTTATCTACATATGTGGATGTGTTCACATGACATTTTCAGTTCAATTTGTACAGAACCCTGCATTTCTTGTAGCACGCTCACATTTCTGGGGAACAAATTAACAAGCTACTCATGTGCCAGATTTACTTATACATGCCAGCCAGTAACTGACTGTTGAGAACTGTATATATGCTTCACAGCTACTAGCACTTCCATCACCCACTTTAGATGGGACTGCCCAACTGTGGGTTGCCAGCACTTATTAAAACAGTACTATTTGTATAATGCAAGGGTACAACAACATTTCAAAGTAAGTGACACAGACACACTCCCACACTCCAGGTTTTATACCTTTATTAATTACATTACACACTTTTCCACAGGCTCGCTCCTTTATTTGATATTACAGTGCATATGGAAGACATATTCAAGACATATTATACCTTTATTAATAGGTTAGAACACTCTTTTTCAGGCTCGCTCACTTATTTTATATGATAGTACCTGCAGAGATATTATTCCAGACATATTTTACCTTTCTTAATGGGTTACTACACTCTCTTTCTGGCTCTCTGACTTATTTCATATAACAGTACATGCAGAGGACTTATTCAGGGCATTTTATGGCTGCTTATTTGGACTACAACACTTTCTTTCAGGCTCTCTCCCCTATTTTATATAACAATGCATGCAGAATAATCACTAACCTGCCTGGTGGTGCAGCCTTAGCAGCCTATCTGCATAGGCTTGCTGATTCGCAGCACGGTCACCTGTAGCTGTGAAGTAAATGAAGAGATATTGATACATACCTATCCATTATACAGAATCAATTATCGTTTCTTACATACTGCATTCCATGGCTACCTACTCAGTTGTGGGACATCTTGCATCCCATGGGCCTCCTGTATCCATTGGTTCAGTAGGTCCTACTTCCATCTCTTCAGGTCTGCATGGTGGTGACGGACTTGCTCACCAGTCCAAGGAATGCCTGTGACACTGGTGAGGTTATGAGCTAACCGGTTCCAAGCCTCTGCCTTGTACTCTGTTCCTTGGAACTGGCCCTGCAGGAGTCTTGACTAATGATGGTGGACAAGGAGCCAAACCCCTCAATACCCCAATGTTGCACTCGGAAGCGTGTACCCTCTCCAGCACCAGCCATTCTAACTGCAGATGGGAGCTACAATCAGTTATGGTGAGTATTCCCGCCTACGGGGCTTAAATATGCCGCATTTCCCACACTTTTTTGTGATTGGCCATTTTTGAAAATTCTCGGCTGACTACAGACCTGCTTAGTAATGGTTAATCTACCATTTATAAGTATATGTATGTTAACAGTGGCTGTTTATCCAAAGTTGTCATGGCTTAGTGGTTCAGTACTTTGATTATGGTGCACAGAATCTTGGGTTTGAACCTTGTCATTGCATTTTATTTTACTACTGTCCAGACAGGCTAGGGGGTGTGGCTGTGTTTAGGCTACTTTGCTCTACGTTGCTCCACGTTGCCCTTCGGTGCACTGGTTGGCACGATGCACAGCTCCACGCAAACCAATTGCCTATTTAGCTTTGGGCAACTACATTGCGCTGGGTAAAGCGCTATTTAGCTATGGGCAACTCTATTGCGCTAGGTAAAGTGCTGCTTAACTGCGGGCAATTATATATCAGGATCCTTTATAAATATATATTTTGTTCACTGATACGTAGGCCATTTCATTGCTTTTTAGTAAAATTTTAATCATATATGTCATGTATTATTTCATATACTAATTTAAAACATAAACAGGAAGGGGAGTGGTGGGACTCGAACCGTGAATGCCTCCTCTTTGTGTGAACACTCTACCATTACGCTATTGCTATTTGGTGTAATTTGCATAAACATTCCTTCTTATGCTCTTCCATGTCGGGATTGCTAACTGCAGCTAAGCAATGGGCACACCCGTGCACATACGCCCAAATACCGGAAGCTATTTCGGGAATTAAAAAAAAATAAAATTAATGTTTTACTTTTTATAACTGTGCTAGGAGTTTATAATGTCAGGGAGTGTGGTGTTGGGTACATTTAGATTTGAGCGGACTCGATATTGTGTGTTTACATTTTGCATTTTGGACACTTGCAGGGGCGTGGACATTTAGACTGCTCGGCAGTCGGACACGCCCCCTGCTTTCCTGCACGGTCCGTGTTAGACTTGCAGTTGAGTCAGCGTGCCCTCATGAATATTCATGGCATGCTGATGTCATACTGTTCAACTGCAGCCTCTATGTAAGACTTATTTAGTCTTACACGGAGGGTTCGTGAATCCGGAGGGCTGTCTTAGACTTCAGGAGCAAGATTTTTGCAAATGTACAGAATCTGAAAAATTGCTTACAACAGGAACATGCAGATTTATGGTTTAAAGATAAAATAAATTCCAGTTCAGCTGACACAGCTAAAGTGCTCAGAAAAACATATTGGGTGTGGCCAGTTAAAAAAAAGGGTAACCATATTCATCTATGTTGTGCAAGGTATATTAGAAAGGACAGTCAAGTTAATTTGCAGAATAAATGCATAAACAATATCTTAATACAGACAGAGACAAAAAGCATTTGCAAATATTATATAATGTTTTGTTAGTTAACAAAATGTAAAATTCAGTGCTACATTGTAAAAGTGACAGTACAGTCAAGTGTTCATATCCTATGCATAAAACAGTACATTATAAATATTATGTGTCAATATAGCCAAAGGTTCAACTCATATTATGAAGAATAGACAAATAAACTTCCAGGATCAGATCAGTTTAAATCTGGCAACAAATGTATTTATGTAATCAGTATAAGGTTGCATATATTTCATACAGAAATTGCAGTTTACCAAGCACACCAGATCAGATTACAGACAGTTTAGCAAACTGAATTAAGGACAGTACTGTATGCCATAAGACAGTATGGTGAAAATCAGTTTAATGGATTTACAGTTTTTACTATTTATCGAAGAAAATTGTAGATAGTAATGATAAATTCTTGCAGCATTCAGTAGTACTGAAAAGTTAAATGATGTCAGCTAAAGAAAGTTATGGTGAGACAGTGGGTGGAGTTTCACTCTCAGAATAGTATGTTAAAATCTGAGGGTCATAACAGTAAATGTAAAAAATTCAACAGTTATGATTAATTTTATACAGGTGCAGAAATGCACAGTGTTAAATTACTACTTTAGTTTCATTTGGGGTTATGATAAGAAAAACAATGTCACTGAAATTTCAGTTTGATTTAATAATAAAGTTACAGCCTTTCCATGTCACTGTTGTACATTTCACACTTGCAAGAGTTTATTAGCAGCAAATGTCTGTTTCATGCAGAAGAATGTAAATAAAATTAGGGATACAAATAGTGCTATCAGTTTATAATTGTTAAGGTTGCAAGTGTTTATTTCATGCAGAAAAGTATAAACAAAGTCAGGACAACAAGCAATGCTATCAGTTTATAATTATTAAAGATGCAAATGTTATTTTGAAGACCTGATACTAAATACAATATAGAACTTTAGCCACCCAGCCTTGCACAAGAGAAAAAAAGGAGACATTTAAAATGCCTAACTATAAAAAGTACACTTGGATATTAAATCAGGTCTTCTAATACCTCATCAGTGACTGGGATAATGCAGAGTAAATTTTGACAAGAACTGTGGTGCAGAAGTTGACTGTCTATGTGTTTCAATTATTTTTTCAATGTTTGTTTAAAGTTAAAATGTGTGAGTTAAAACAAGTATGTATGTTTTCAGTTATATAACAGTACTAGTTTCAGTTTATGTTTTTGTCTATGTTCAGGCAATACTGACAAACAGACATTAATAGTTTAGTCTCCAGAATATAACAATAACAGATTTCAGTTTATCTGTGTTCAAGTAACACTGTCAAAAATGTTCTCATGTTTTCAGACAATTGTACAACAGTACTAGTTTTCAGTTTATCCATATTCAGACAATACTGACAGAAAAACAGATTTCAGTTCATTTTTTACCTGTGCTCAGGTAACACTGTCAAAATTTTCTCATGTTTCAGACAATTGTACAACAGTACTAGTTTTCAGTTTATCTAGGTTCAGACAATACTAACAGGAAAAGGTACTAACAGTTTAGTTTTCAAAATATAACATTTCCCAGTTTCCAGTTATGCTTTTATCTGTGTTTAGGTAACACTGGCAAAATATATTCTTTTAGTATTAATTTAGCTAGTTTCTAGAATATACACAGCTATTTTAGATGTTCAGTATAAATATGTATTAAATTTCAGTTAAGATTCAGAATATGACATTCATACTCAGTTATGTGTTCAGTATAGTACATTTCAGTCAAATTTGAGAATATAAGAATAATATTCAGTTACATCACATTATTCAATTCGTTTTAAAGGTAAAGTAACAGAATTACATTATTTGGTCATTAGTTAAGGTTAAAGTTACAGACTTATTTGTAACAGGCTTATTACATCATACATTTCTACTACATCATCCTTTACATTATTCAGTCATTAGTTAAGGGTAAAGTGACAGAATTATTTATCACAGGCTTATTAAAATAAGTTATCTAAATAATAAATAATAGTTATTCAATATACTCAATGCATAACAGGGCAGGCTTAATTTGTTAATTGATTTACAGATTGCAGTTCACTTTAGTCAGAAAATGCAAAAGATCAATTATAATGTTATCCCTTTAGTGCTGATTTCAATTAGTCTTCAGAAATGGCCAACATGATTGAAAAAAGAAAATGGATTAAACAATTATTAAAGATTGAAATCTATAAACAGCAGAAAAAGGTTTCATTTGCTATAACAGAAAGACATCATGGTGCACTAAGACACCAGTTCATAAAGTTAAAAAGATAGACAATAGACAGTGTAATTATACCATTACAGCATACAGAGATAAGGAAGAAAAATAGGCAGGGTTAACAGTTTGTATTCTGTTTAACTTAAATAAAGATTCATAAAGACAAGTTAATCAGCTTTAAAGGCCACAGAATTAAAAGACACTCATTTTCAGAATAATTTACAAGTTTTTCCTCATTTTTTTATTTTTCAAATACAGTTGAATAAATTCCATAGTATTTGTATATAACATCTTAATAACTATGTACACTATTTACATCGACCTGACACTATAACAGAGTTCAATATATACAATTACTTTATAGTATAACAATCCAGTTATCAGAGTGTATCTGTTCAGTTATTGTAAAGTATCAATCAATGATGAGACTTTTTTCCATGGATTGTTAATAAATGGATTAGGATGAGTCCTTAATTCTTTAATTTTAATTTCCAACAATGCTGTTGTCTTCAGTAGGCTGTAGAAGTCTTCCAAAGTTGGTATTGTGTTGGTATTCCATCTTCTTGTTATACACATCCTTGAGATTGCAAGTATTGTCCATACTAGATACATATTTGACTCATTCAAATGAGGACCTTTGTGCACATTTAATAAAGCTTGTAAAATATTTTTAATACCATTCCAAAATGACTTAATTTTAACACAGTCGAAAAAATGTGATTCCAATCTGCATTGTGTATTTGCTCACACCTCCAACATTTGTGGAAAAATTAATTTTACTAATTCTATCTGGAGTTAAGAATGCTCTGTGCAAGCATTTCCATTTAAAAAATTTCCAGTGTTGCATAAAGGATATATGTTTTATTGATAATAAAATATTTGATTTAATTTATTCAGTTAGCTGTCATGAGTGTCCTTTTGTTATATAATTCCAGTATGAGAATTTAGGTATTGTTTTATAATTTATCAATATCTTCTAAAATTTTGAAATACTATTTCCCATATCATAATCATTATATATGATTTCATAAAGGTATTTTGTAAGTTTATGTGTTTCTTTAAATGAAGAATTACTAATTATTCTGTATAAATCTTGCGAATATGTCAGAATGCTTTGCATAGTTAGCCAATCTTGTTGTGGAATTTTGTATGTTGTTGCTATTGTTTGCATGTCCAGAACTTTTAGTTCTTTGATACATTGAAACCAACAAACAAATCATTTCTGTTCCCAGGAATTAATTATTTCTCTGTATATTTTATGTGGATAACTCTTTGTAACTATGAATGGTGTTAAAACATCAAACCAGATTTTTAAATCTATATTTGCATTAATAATTTTCCTAAATGAGTCAATGTCATAATTAATCATATGAGTTTTAGTGGGCTTAGCTATGTTATATTGCATACTAATACATAATATGTGCCATGGCAAATTGCTTTTTTTTATTTGATATATTTTTTTTTTTGTAAATCAAATTCATTTATTGATATTACAATTAGTAATTCTTTCCAATTTGCAAAATAATTTGGACTTATCCAATCTGAGATTGTTTTAGATATTGATGCTTTTATATATGCTTCTATATCGGGGGGAAAATGTAATCCTCCCTGTTTCCATGGTCTGATATGATGTATTAAAGCTATTCTGTTTCTTTTGGGAAACCATAAAATTTTATTAGGCATGAGTTTATTTCTTTGAGTATATTCCTTTCTGGTAACAGTTGTACTGCCAAAGCTATATATAGAATCTTGGGTAGTAAAACAATTTTTATTAACTGTAGTATATCTCCAAATGTTAATATTATTTTGGTCCACTTTTCCACAGAGATTTTAATTGTATTGATATTATTGTAGTTTTTTTAAACTAAGTCAGTATTATCCTTGCATAATGCAATTCTTAGATATTTTAAGGCAGATTTGTGTTTCCTTATCATGCTTCCCCCTTGTCTACAATTCTTTTTTTATTTAAAAATAAAAAAATTGATTTTGATTTATTGAAATGGAGTCTTGAAGTCCTGAAAAATGTGTCAGTTAAAATATCTAATTCTTCTAATGTCTCTTTTGTATTGGATAATGTTAATAATATGTCATCAGCAAATAGCATTACTTTAGAATTGTATTGTTCATAAACAACTACTCCTTTGATTTTTGTATTGTTACGTATTGAATCTGCCAATATTTCAATAGCCAAAGCAAATAGAATCAGTGACATGGGACATCCTTGTTTAGTACCCTCTGTTATATGTATAGATTCAGAGGTGAAAGGACCTAGCTTAACATACACTAAATTATTTGTATATATATATATATATATATATATATATATATATATATATATATATATATATATATATATATATATATATATATATATGTATATATATATATATATATATATATATATATATATATATATATATATATATATTTTAGTAGATGAACAAAGGAAGGAGGAAATTCAAATAACACCAGAATTTTGAATAAATAGTCCCAATTTAAGGAATTAAAGGCTTTCTCTATATCTAAGCCAATTATGAGTGTTTATTTTCTTTATTAACATAATCTATAAGATAAATTATCATTTTAATATTGACATGCGTGTGTCTGTGATACATAATTTATAGGTTTTGAATATATCACTCATATATCAGAATTTAGACTTAAAGACTCAAGACTATGAATCTAGGTAATATAAAAATTAAATCATAAAGTTAACAGACTTCAAGTCTTAATCAAAATTAAAATTAATTAAATCATAAAGTTAAGGCACTTCAATCCAAAATGGCCATGAGTGTTCAAGTAACACCTAGTGGTCAAAATTAAAAATTGCAAGTTTATTTACCAAATAAAGAAATTTTATTTTCAGATTATGAGTCAGGTAGCATAAAGCTGTATACAGTAGTTAGCAATAGAGATGTAAGGTAACTACAAAATTAGGTCCCTGCAAACTTTTGTTAGGGACCTCAGGGGCAACTGATAGTTCAGGGACTTCCATTTTAAACTAGTTATTAGGCATGAGACAGGCTAAAAGGTAAAATATGCCTAGAAATGTAGTGTCGGAATTGTGTTTCATTTATGCATACATTTTAGAAAAGACAGTTAAGCAGAAGGGAAGAATAACCTTGCTGGTCAAGCATGAGAGATAACAGTTAACAAGGGAAGGCTACAGAATGTTCTTTTCCCAAGGGAAAGATATGTACATAGCAATGGAATGCTAGATAAATAAGCACATGTAAGACCAGGCTTGGAAACCAAAGTTAAAAAGGCTAAAGAGGCATGTAAATCATTACAGGGTTTTGGTATTATTAAAATGGGTTGATGTTATTTAATCGACTGTCAAGATGTATGAAGACTAGAAGTTTGAATGGGGAAGCTTGAAAAATGAAAATGTCGAAGCCGAGGAAATACAAATTCTTTCCCAGGGAAAGAATTTGGTTGGCTGTTTCCGCGGCTTCGACATTATTTATACTGTGGTGCAAAAGTTATGGATCGGGTTAAGGTAAGTGTGTGAGTGTGATGGACATTGGGCTTAGGGTGCAGGTAAGGTAAGTTTGTGATAGTGACGGACTTTAGGTTTAGGGTGTGGGTAAGGTAATCGTATGATAGTGACGGACATTAGGGTTAGGGTGCGGGTAAGGTAAGTGTGCAATAGTGAAGGACTTTAGGGTTAGGGTGCAGGTAAGGTAAGTGTGCAATAGTGATGGACCTTAGAGTTAGGGTTTGGGTTAAGGTTAGTGCATAGATAGTTGTGTATGTAAGGTTTAGTGTAGGTTTATTAGGTTTTTGATGTGCTTGTGTTGTGTGTGTGTTTTTAAAAAAATTTGCTGTTCTGAGGTTTTGATGTTGTCATATTTTGGACTTCCAAGTTCGAACATATGGTGTTTGAAATTTTGGAAGTTCGATTATATGACATAGATTCATTAAAATATACTTCAGATACAGTTAGTAAAGTCAGTTAGTTAGTTCACCCTGACATACAGAAAAGATTACATATTCAGCATTGTAGAAAGGAAGCTACAATACAGACACTTGAGCCTGAGTACAGAAGACAGGTCAAATACAGATTGTTTCAGTTTACATCATTCAGGACGATCGGAATATATGTGCAGAAACTTTGGATATATTTAGCAGCACTATTATTACTAACTAGCATTCCAGAATTTTTACAGACTGTTATTGTTTATCAGCACTGTTAAAGAAGACAGTATTCGGATATTATGAACATCTAATAAAGCCTTATTAAATGAACTACAGTGTTTGGAGAATTCATTCTGAAAAGTACACAAGATTTGGCCCATAAAGGAGAGACTGGCACCTGTTCAGCATGAGTTTGGGTAATTAACAAATAAAGACTTTCATTCCAGTCTCATTTCAGCTGTTTCCAGTTAATTCCAGTATAGTACAGTCTCATCAATTCTTTCATAAACTAATGTCTTTTTTTTTTCTTTCTTCCTTTTTAGTATTAAGAAATGTAGGGCATTGCAATGCAAAAAGAGAAAAAAGGCAAGACAAAAGCATGTTTAAGTTAACAGGCTGTAAGCCTGGGTTGTTGAAATGGGGATGCGGTGCAAAAGTACACAGATCATAATATTTGTAGAGCTGATATGTTTTCCCTCTTACTTTTGCATAGGTGAATGTTTGTATTATGACCCTTGCCTTAATCTAATAACCCATTGCAAGTGGAAACAAGAAAATAAAAGAACACTACTGAACACTGAACTGAACCTACTGATATTGCCAACATCCTGGCAGATAGATTCAGTGCAAACTTCACCCCCCTCTCACCTCCAAAAGGGCCCACAACAATACTGGAAAAGTATAGTGTCCCAAAAATCAAAGATGCACAGGTGAAAATAGCCCTTTCAAAAGCCAAAAACACAGCATCAATGGGACCAGATGGTGTCTCAGGCTGTGTCTTGCATGGACTATAGAACGAACTAACTCCCCACCTAAACAAGCTGTTCAACCTCAGCCTCTACACAGGCTACGTGCCTATAGAATGCCGCATGGCAATGGTTATTTCTCTCCAGAAAGAAGAGGCCACAACTGACCCTGGTAACTATTGCCCCATAAGCCTGACTAGCCTGGTCTGCAAGGCTATGGAGCGCATCATCATGAAACTCATTAACAAAGACATTGGGAACCTCCAAACACTTGACCCAATCCAGTTTGGCTTTGTTAAGGGCAGATCATGCCTATTAAACCTAGTTGACTTCTTTGAGACAGTCACAAGGCCATAGATGAGGGAAAGGTGGTTCACACAGCCTATCTTGACCTCGCCAAGGCTTTTGACACAATTCCCCACCCGGGTATTACAGAAGAACTCACCAGCCTGAACATAAACCCCTACGTCATGAGATGGATTGCCAACTGGCTTACAGACAGAACTCACATGGTAAGAATAGCGGGCTCCAGGTCCGACTCTAAACCAGTCACAAGTGGTGTCCCACAAGGCTTGTTCTTGGGACCCCTACTGTTCAGCATATACTTCTCAGAAGTACAGGTAAACACAGGAGGACTATGGTTAACCAAGTTCATTGATGACTGCTAACTGGGAGCCATAATTGACTCCCCTGCTGACACGGACATCCTCCAAAAGGGTTTTACTGAGATGGACACCTGGTTTCAAAGTCATGGCCTCAAGCTAAATGCCAAAAAATGCATAGTAATCCCATTTGGGAAAAACAAAACACCCATGAATTACCACATAGGTGGCAGCCCCCTTAATACAGAAGAGATAATAAGAGATCTGGGGACCCAGGTAGATAGTAATCTCTCCTTTGACAATCATATTGCCAAAGTAGTTAGGAAATCTTTCTATGTGGCCCATCTAATTACTAAAGATTTCACATCTAGAGTGCCCCTCTACTCGTCACTCATTAGACCCATCATAGAGTACAATGCCCCATTTGGGATGTACCTCACAAGACACTTACAACAGATGGAAAGACCACAAAAGTACCTCACCAAGAGGATTATTGGCCTCAAACATATGTCTTATGCAGTCCAACTGAAAAAACTCCGGCTGTACTCAGTGGCATATCGCTTACTCAGAGGTGATCTCTGCCTGACTTACAAAGTCATGTCCAACTCAGAATTGATGGACATGCTCCACCTAAAGAAATTCAAGTCACTGCAAGCCACACGCTCTAGTGAGCTAAACCTCACCACAATAATAAATAGAACATACTAGAGGGATAGATTCCTGTCACAGAGGCTCCCCATGCTTTGGAACAAAATTCCAAATTACATCAGACAGAGCCCCTCACTAACACTCTTCAAGAGAAACCTTGACGAGTGGATGGGTAACAAAAAATACACCTCTGTGATCACTTAATTGGCTCTGCTTGACAGAGGATCAGTTAATTAATCAATGGGGTGGCGAAAGCTAACACACTCTGGCAGGGCTTATAAATGCCCTCAGGCAGATAGCCTAGTACCTACCTATGAACTAGATGTAATGAAAAGTTTTTCTTCAGCAATAAATGTTTCAGCTTGTGTTTAGAAGCCAATAGCTGTGCGTTACATTTTTTCTTACTTTTCTGTGGAGACAAACTGATTCTATTTATCCATCCCCAAACCCTTTCGTCCATTTTTGCATATGGGGTCAGGGTGTCACTTTTCAACACTGACAGTCATCTAGAGCCAAGGTTTACACTGCCAGGTGGCTAGCCCTGCCACTGTAGTTCTTCCATACACACACTCTCACACAGACTCAAACCTATGCCAAATTTAGAGTACCCAATCCACCTACTGCATGTCTTTGGAATGTGGGAGGAAAATGGATCCCCTTGAGGAAACCCATGCAAACACAGAGAGGACATGCAGACTCCACACAGGAGGTACCCCAGCCAAGAATCCAACTAGACAACCTCTGCTTTGCCAATAAAAAAGCCAAACCACTGGTTTCTACAAGGTTAAAAAGCATACAAGGTATTATTCACATCTGGGAGAGGAATAAAGATAAAAACACCATTTAGTTTAACTAGGAACACATACAGTAACATGCCTCAGCCTTAGGTTAGATAAGGCCTGTGTGTTTGTAACTACCTATTTGGGACACGTTCCTATTAGGAGGGTTAAATGTCATTATTTGAATATGTACATAGGTTCATAGGTCAGTACTAGGCTATTGGCCAAAAGGGCCTACGTAAGCCTAGCCAACAAGGTTCCCCGGCTTACGCCACCCAAGAAAGTTATTTTCCTATGCCACTGTTGAGCAGAGACACAGAAGTGATCACAGGGGTGTATTTCCAATTTTCGATCCACTCATCATGATTTTTCTTGAAGAGTGCTAATGAAGAACTTTGCTTGACATAGATGGGTAGCCTCTTCCAGAGTATGGGAAGTCTCTGGGACAGGAATCTATCCCTCCAGCATGTCCTGTTTATTGTGGTTACAAGGTTTAGGTCCCTAGAGCATGTAGCTCAGAGGAATTGGGATTTCTTTAGGTGTAGCATACCTAACAGCTCTGGGTTTGACATAGCTTTATATGTTAGGCAGAGATCACCTCTGAGTAGGCGATATGCTATGGAGTAAAGCTGGAGTTTTTTGTTTGAGGCCAGTAATCTAATTTGTGAGGTACTTCTGTAGCCTTTCCAGCTGCTGTAGATGTCTTGTGAGGTACATTCCAAAAGGGGCATTGTACTTTATAATGGGTCTAATGAGTCTCGAGTAGAGGGGAACAATGACCTCTTTTTTCCTGGATGAGAACCTTTTTATGATGAGGTGTGCCATGTAGAAGGACTTCCTGACTACTGTGGTGATGTGACTATCAAAGGAGAGACTACTGTCCACCTGGGTCCCAAGGTCTCTTATCACACATTCAGTGTTAAGTAGATTGCTGCCTATGTGGTAGTTCATGGGTACAGAGTTTTTACCAAAGAGGATGACACTGCACTTTTTGGCATTGAGTGTGAGGCCATGGCTCTGACACCAGGCATCTATCTCAGCGAGGCCCTTCTGTAGGATTTCCACATCATTTGGGGACTTGACTATGGTGCATAGTTTGCAGTCATCTGCGAACTTCATTAACCAGAGGCCTTCTGTGTTAGCCTGTACTTCAGAGAAGTAGATACCAAACAGGAGAGGTCCAAGGATGGAACCTTGTGGTACTCCACTTGTCACTGCTTTGAAGTCAGATTTGGAGTCTGTAACTTTTACAGTGTGGGTTCTGTCAGTGAGCCATTTGGCAACCCATCTTGTGAAGTAGGGATTTATACCTAGTTTAGTGAGTTTAGCTATAATTCCAGAATGGGGGATGGTGTTGAAAGCCTTGGCGAGGTCAAGATAGGCTGTGTGAACCACCTTATCCTCATCTACAGCTTTGGTGACTGCCTCAAAGAAGTTGATTAGGTTCAGGAGGCATGATCTGCCTTTCACAAACCTGAACTGAGTGGGATCCAGAGTTTGGAGGTTACCAATGTCTTTGTTTATGTGTTCCATGATGATACATTCCATGGCCTTGCAGACCAGGCTCGTCAGGCTAATAGGTCGATAGTTCGCAGGATCAGTGGTGGCTCCCCCTTTGTGGAGTGGAATAACTGTTGCTGTGTGCCATTCAGTGGTCACAAAGCCTGATGTGAGGCTATTTTTGAATATGGTGCTTACATGGGGAGCCAGTTTGTTCTGAAGTTCGGTAAAACACAGCCTGGGATGTTGTCTAGTCCCATGGATGCTGTGTTTTTGGCTTTAGAGAGTGCAGCTTTTACCTGTGTAGTTGTGATTACAGGGACTCTGCATTCTTCCTGTATAGACATGGGCCCTTTAGAGGGTGAGGGGGGTAAAGTTAGCACTGAACCTATGTGCCAGGATGTTGGCAATATCAGTTGGTCCTGTAATTTTTGTGCCGTTGTGCTGTAACTCAGAGCAGATCTGGGTGTTGCCATCAAGATTCTTGATATAGCTATAGAATGCTTTGTGGTTGTCCTTAGAATTAGTGTTTTTGTAGCTAGCCTTGGTGGATCTTATAAGGGATCTCAGCTTCTTACTGAGGCTGACCAGGGAGCTCCCCCACTCATGAGATTTTACTCTCTTTTACAACAGTTTCTTCCTTCTGTTGTAGAATTTGTTTATGGCAGGGGACCATAAACAGGGTTTTGTGTGCTTTTATTTAGTTAAAAAGTTATGAGGGTATACTGCGGGTGTTTTTTGGGGGGGTTCATTAAAACAAAAAGACTTGCAAAATGTGACATTGGTTCAAATGAAGATGATAAGAAAAAATGTATAGGGGATCAACCTGTGAAACATTAGTGGGTGCATGTATCACAAAAGCTGGAAATAGACATTTAAAAAGCTGTCATATATAGTAGGTGGGCATAATGACTTCTTATCATAATAGTGACATGTTTCATATTATCTGAAATGTCTAAGGTCTCACAGGTATAGACAAAAAGAAAAGTGACCCACAAACAACAGCATGAGTTTCTTACATTCTGCTTCCCTAGATCATTATTGTTCTATTAATGTTATCAAACATTTGTCTCCCCTTCACAAAACCACACTGATCCATATGGGCAATGAAAGCATTTGCATTCATTGATAAAATAATAATGTTAATTAAGAGGATATATGAGGGATCAGAAGCAAAACTCTAAGCAGGATGGTCTCTTTCTGATATTTTTTGGATGGACAGCAGAACCATGCAGTGGTGTCCTCTTTCCCTTTCTTATTTGCATTATATTTAGAACCATTGTCAAAAAATAAGGGACCAGAAATCCAAGGATATAAATGGTATGGTAATCAAGAAAAGTTGGCTTTATTTGCAGATGATATTATTTTTTACCTCATAAAACCAGAAAAGGACATCTCAATGTATGGAACATTCTCAGACAATTCCAAGTTTTTTTTCAGGATAGAAAATTAATGAAGATAAAACAAAGGATATGGTGTAAACTATGTACATACACATGAAGTAGGTGAACAATACCTGTATTTATGGGAACATGATAAAATGAAATATTTAGGAGTATGGGTTAAAAGGGATTCTATTATGGCAGCTAAGACTATGTGGGAAGAGACTAACCAAAAAAGTAGATATAAAAGGTGGGGAGGGGGTTGGAATTTACTGCAGGAAGCTGGCAAGGGAACTGTGTTTGGGACCAAAAAGTTAGAAAGGGAAAGGTAATGGAATGGGAAGATGCCAAGAAAACATTTGGACTACATTCTAGAGACAGCCTTCCCTACTTGGGATTGATATCAGAGTATAGGCAAAGAGAAAAGGATAGCAGAATCCTAATGAAACACCTGAACTGGTTGAATTTTTAGTTGAATCTAAAACAGTAGCTGCTGTTTAAAAATGGATAATTAGCAAGACATATAAAATACTGTACAATCACTATAGCAATCAATCACAGGAGGTCAGAAAAGATTGGACAGAGAGATTAGATAAGCAATTCACACAGAAACAATCAGAGGACATATGTATGGCTCCAAAATAAGCAACAGTCTAAAATATTTATGATTTTTGCTTGGAAGTGTTAACACGGGTACTTTTATACGCCAGGCAGACTCCAAAGAATTTTTCCTCAGGTAGATGGCAAATGGAGGTATGATGGGGAAGAAAGTGGTACCTGGGAGCATATGTTTTCAGAGTGTAATGAGATGGCAGACTTTAAAAATGAATAACAAAACCTGTTGTAATGAACCACCAGCAAGAAATTGACAAGAATTTATTGGATAAGTGCCCAGTAGCAGGGAAAAAAGTGCTTATGCAATAAATTCTTGTCAATGCCTTGCTGGTGGTTCATTACAACAGGTATTGTTATTCAAATAAACACTTCCATCAACCTTTCTGTAAAAAAAGAGTGCAATAAAAATGAAACAATAAAATCCAAAAACACAGATGGGCTCAGAAATGGCACAGTTCTCCTGGAAAAATCTATTTTTATTTACGAATCATAAGCACTTTTGCAGCTCCTGCTGCTTCATCAGATGAGAATAACATTCCCTTTTACACTACTCCATTAAATATACAAGCCTAAAACACTAATTAGTCACATAATCAACATTCTTAAAAAGTTAGTATCACAAAAACAAGTTACTACATTAAAAACAAGTTACTACATTAACAATTTCCTATACAATGAAACCATGTATATGCACAAAGGCTGGGAATTATTAACATAAAATAAAATATATATTAAACAATACTACCTGAAAACCTTTTTATCTTGTTAGGGGTCTAGATTTTAACTTAGGTTTAATGGGTATGTAGTCATTCAATCCATCTCCATAATCACCCCTCAGTCTTATTATCCATTTTGCTTCCATTTGTTCAGTTATATTCCTAATGTTACCTCCCCTTGCAGTCTTAAAAACTCTACCTATAACTAAGAATCTAAATATATGTCCAGGGTCTGTAGCTAGCACATGCTTAGAAAGGGCACTGACTTTACTCTATTTGAATATAATAAATATGTCCTTTAACTCTCTCTCTTAGTGCCCTATCTGTCTTACCTACATAAAATTTAGAACATTTGAGACAGTGAGCTAAATAAACAGCATATTCGGTACTACAGGTAGCAAATATTTCAAAATGATAAACCTTATTCTGGTCAGGATGTACAAATTGTGCAGTGCTATCTATATACTGGCATATGGAACACTTACCACATGGTGTAACTTTAATTTTACATTCAAGTGGTTTACTAGCAGGGTGACAAAATTGTCTTTTCAACAATTTCATAATTTTGAATAAAAATCTGGGTCTGTTATCTATTAACTTTCTAATGTCTTTGTCCATAGTAAGAATGCCCCAATGTTTACTGATAACTTCCATGTATGAAGAAACATTCATTGAATAATACAACGGGACTCTTAATTTATTATTTAGAGTAGTACGCTCATTCTTGTTGTTCTTCATCTTTAGAGAAATATGGCTTGGCTGTAGTGGATCTTAGGGATTGAACATCACTAATATTTCTCAGAATATTTTGAGTCTCATAACCCCTGTCTCTTAAATCTTTATATAAGACCCCAGTTGGCCATCAAAATCTTCTTCTCAAACATTCAGCCTGGAAGCTCTAAATACTTGGTTCCTGACCACATTATTGAAAATGTGAGGGGGTACATGCTATCTCTGGATAATAAATGGTTGATATGGCAAGATTTCCTATACAACCAGGTGAATAAATTACCCTCGTCACTTACCTCTCTACTAATATCTAAAAAGTCTACTTTCTTAAAAGAAACAATAGAAGTAAAATGTAAAAATATAGTAGTATTGTTAATATATTCCTCAAATTCATTAAATTGCTCCATATTTCCTTCCCATAAAAAGAACAAATCGTCCATGAATCGTCTATAAAATACAACCTGTTGACTATAAGGATCTTGATAAACGTAATTATGCTCCCATACTGCCCTAACCGAATTGGCACATGAGGTGCGCATAGCTACGCCATTCCGCTGCCAATAAATAGAATCACCAAATAGAAAAATATTGTTTTCCAACACACATTTCATCAGAGTACAAACAAGTATGCACATATAATCATCAGTTTGAGAATACAACCTTAAAAATGTTTGAACACTTTCTATACCCAAATCATTGACTATCACTGTAAATAATGTGATGTCTAAAGTGACTAACATCAGATTTCTAACAGATACAGTGGATTGTTCTAAAAAAGCATACAAATCACTAATGAACTGCTGTGTGTCTTTGAGAACATGATCAATTTAATTTAAAACTGGTCTCAAAAACGTCTCTAAATAAATAGATATGGGTTCTGTGCACCAATTGTGCCCTGCCACTTTTAAATCACAAAGGTGGACATACTTTATCTTTGTGGAGCTTTGCCAACCCTTGTATAATTGGTACCAAGGGATTTTTAACAACAAAATAATCTAATAAATCCTTCTGTATCAAATTTCATTCATATAATATATTCAAAGTCTGTGCAGTGCTTATTTACATATGCTTAATTTCATTTTTACTAATTTTAGAAAAAAAATTGATATCACTGAGCATACTAACCATAGCATCTTCATACCAAACATAATCTAAAGCTACTATAGGCTCACCTTTATCAGTAGGCCTTATTACTATATCACTGTTCTCCTGAATTGGATTTAGAGCTAAACATTCTCCTTTAGTCAAATTAAAGCTCTTGTTTACCCTACTCTTAGAAGTGTTCATTTTATATATCTCATCTATGCAAAGTTTTTCAAATCCATTTACCAGAGGATTAACAACTGGTACAAAAGTGCTCAGCTTTTTAAATATTTTGGAATTTGCATTAACATCACCTTCATCTTTGTACATTAACTTCAATATACGATTCCTGGTAAACAATTTAATATCTAAAATAACATCAGTAAAATCTGAGTACCTCATAGGTATAAATGACAGTCCTTTTTGCAGTACTTTCTCTTCAGTCTTACTCAAAGAATACAAAGTTAAATTCCAAACTAAGTTGTTTTCATCTTCATGAACACCTTCTTGAAATTCAGGGTGCCTGCCAAGTCATCTTCTGGCTTTCTTTTGTATCTGCTTTGACTCCGTGAACAATGTTTCTGCTGTTTTGAGTTCCATTCCCTTATGGATAAAGGGAACGGATACTTCTGTGAAGCTGAAGGGTGTTGAAAATTTGAACTTTGAGTATCTAAGCTTTGTATGGCTTTGTTTTCTAAAGTACTAGCACTGACAGCACTTTGTGCCCTGTATACTTGCACTATAACTGTAACTGTCTTCCTTCTGGCTCCCAAATCTTTTACTGCCTCAGCACTCTGCATGGTAACTGATGACATCATCACAGACACTGTGGAAGAGGTCATCACTTCATTGGTTGAGGAATTGGTTGCCGTGGTGACAGGGGACTAAGTGGCTTCAGACACACTCTCCCCAGATTCATTGTATCTCAGCCGTGTAAATATGTTCCCTTGTAGAAAATCAGAACAATTCCCTGCAAGGTTTTTCTGTTTAGTCTTTACCAATTTCTGCTCATACATGGATATTGTATCAACTACATCAAGCATATGTTTATAAACTACTTCTGCACTAAACTGAGCAAGCAGCTCCTCATATTGTTGTTTAAGTAGTTGACTGAGGCATTTAATTTCTTTGTTAGAAGATTTAATTAACAATTTCAAGTACTCAATACTGTAGTTTATATTAACTCTTTGCCATTCAGTTAATAGTTCTACATCAGAATCTGCTTTCACCGGCATTTTCAAAATATACAAGCCTCTTGGGATTATTTCTTCTTTAACACATACTTCTAAATGGTACTACTGGTACTGATGCTGCTTTAATTTAAACAAATTTTCCCAATGGAATATAACTTGTTTTTCAACTGGACAATATCAATCAAAGGTACATCATTCTCATTATACCTTAAAACATTATTAACCAGCAGATTGGTTTTATCCTTCACAATTATATACAGTCTTTCCAAACCTCTAGTTCTCTCATGTTGAATAACGTTTGGAGTACATTCCAACTCAGTAATATCTCTTCCTTCAGCCATTTCATCCAGTGGTTTGGTGGTAAAAAGCCAAATGAAAATTAAACAAATAAACAATACTACTAACCTTTATAGAAAAAAGAATTCAATAAAAATGAAACAAAAAAAATCCAGAAACACAGATGGACTCAGAAATGGCACAATTCTCCAGGATAAAATCTAGTTTTATTTATGAATCATAAGCACTTTTGCAGCTCCTGCTGCTTCATCAGATGATAATAACATTCCCTTTCACACTACTCCATTAAATATACAAGCCTAAAACACTAATTAGTCACATAACCGACATTCTTAAAAAGCTAGTATCACAAAAACAAGTTACTACATTAAAAACAAGTTACTACATTAAAAATGTCCTATACAATGAAACCATGTATATGCACAGGGACTGGGAATTATTAACATAAAATAAAATATATATTAAACAATACTACCTAAAAAAAAGGTTTATCTAGTTAGGGGTCTACTTTTTAACTTAGGTTTAATGGGTATGTAATTATTCAATCCATGTCCATAATCACCCCTCAGTTTTATTATCCATTTTGTCTCCATTTGTTCAGTTATATTCCTAATGTCATCTCCCCTCATAGTCTCAAAAACTCTACCTATAACCAAGAATTTAAATGTATGTCCAGGGTCTGTAGCTAACACATGCTTAGACAGGACACTAACTTTACTCTTTTTTTGAATATAATAAATATGTCATTTAACTCTCTCTTCTAGTGCCCTATCTGTCTTACCTACATAAAATTTAGAACATTTGAGACAGTGAGCTAAATAAACAACATGTTCAGTATTTCAGTTAGCAAATATTTCAAAACGATAAACCTTATTCTGGTCAGGATGTACAAATTGTGCAGTGGTATCTATATACTGGCATATGGAACACTAACCACATGGTGTTGTAACTTTAATTTTACATTCAAGTGGTTTACTAACAGGGTGAAAAAGTGGACACCACAGCTTCCAAAGCCAATTTTATTACCTGTGCCATCTGTTCAACTCAGCACAGCACCAGAAGAATAAAATAGTCACAAAACTCACAGAAGTTCCACAATAGAGGATAAAATCGTGAAAGCGCTTAACCTTATTTGTGTGCCTTGTGGATTTTACCTACACTGTGAATCATCTGTGCTTGTGCTTTTGGATTTTATCCTCTATTGTGGAACTTCTGTGAGTTTTGTGACTGTTTTATTCTTCTGGTGCTGTGCTGAGTTGACATGATGGCACTGGTAATAAAATTGGCTTTGGAAGCTGCATTGTCCATTTTTTCATTGGTCTCTCCTTTTTTGGTTCTTTACTAACAGGGTGACATAACTGTCTTTTTATTGATTTCATATTTTTAAATAAAAATCTGGGTCTGTTATCTATTAACTTACTAATGCCTTTGTCTGGAGTAAGAACGCCCCAATGTTTACTGCTAACTTCCATATACAAAGAAACATTAGTATGATCAGTGATATCAATTTTTATTCTAAAATTAGTATACCTTTTAGTGATATATAGGATTCATAAGATTCATTGGAATCTCAAGGCAATGTAGTGTCACAACTATCAATGCCTTGCCAATACCCACTCTTAGGCTATACCCCATTTCTCAAGGAGGGCTAAAATAGTTAGTCCCAGAGTAAGTTTGAAGATATCCATCAATCATTTAGGGTGTGTTTGAAGGATGATAAAGTATCACACTGTTTAACCTGGAGGGCTACTTATTCAAGAGTTGGGGAGGTGCTGCAGCATAAACCTCACTCTCCATATCATTCTATTTATCAGTTGCTGAAGATTTAGGTCCCTAGTTCTGGTGTTTGCTAAGATATTAGCTTTGCAGACAGATATAGGAGATCAGTGACAGCAGTGTCTCTAATGGTGCAGCAAACGAAGCACAGATCATCCCACAAGATGCTATATGATACTTATTAAATGCCTAGAGCTCCTACCTTTTTTTCATAGTTCATGGTCTTTACACCTGAAATCTTCTTAGTTAGGAATTGTTGTGGCTTCTCTTAATTGTTTGATATGTTGAGTGAGGTGCACCTTGAAGACTGCATTGTACTCCATAACTGGTCCAATCAGTGCTGAATACTAGATAACAATGACTTATTTATATATGAATAATATACTATTGGCTATTAGTTATGCAGAGTAGAAGACCCTTCTGACTACATCTGCCACTTCAGGATCAAAGGAAAAGGAACTATATCAATCCAGGTACCATGGTCCCTGACTAAATTGTTGTTTAGCCATGGACAGTTGTATATTCTCTGTATTGAAGGTAGGAGCTGATTGCAAAATTAAATTATGCTACACTTATTTGTGTTTAATTTGAGTCCATTTTCAGTATACCAGGTGTTAAGTAGGGAAAGTTATTTTTGAGGGATACATATCTCAGATGGGATCTTGGCAATAACACACAGTTTATATGATTTGCAAATTTAATTAGTTAAGGGTTTGGTTCTCTATTTTGAGATCAGAGTGGTGAATGCATTAAATTAGGGGTTCTCAACACAGAGCCACAGGGGTCTCCACTGATTACCTTCATACTTTCAGATGAGGCACCTGCCACTTGAACAAGGTAGGTTTTGTTTTTATTATATTTTTTAAGTCAGTTTGCTATTTGTCTTACCACATAAGGATTGGTACTGAATGCATTTAGTTAAATTAACAGTCCCTGAATGGAGTAC
Source organism: Protopterus annectens (assembly GCF_019279795.1). Lineage (NCBI taxonomy): Eukaryota > Metazoa > Chordata > Ceratodontiformes > Protopteridae > Protopterus > Protopterus annectens. The sequence continues at coordinate 1,097,811,932 of NC_056733.1, forward strand.
AATATCAAACATTTTAGCAAGGTCAAAATATGCTATGTGAGAAGCATAACTATGGTCAACAGCCTGTGTGACCTCTCAAAGAACTTTAGTAGATTCAATAGGCAGAGTCTTCTTTTGATGAAACTGAACCGCTGATGGTCTAGACTGTTGAGATTCTTTGATATTATAATTGATGTGATCAGTTATGATTTACTCTCCAGCTTTATAGATCAGACACATAAGGTTTAACAGAATCTGTTGTAGTGCCACCCTGCACCTTGGGTAGGGACATATCCAGTGCCTGGCACCATAATATAAATAATGTGACTAAGCTTGCATTAAACTATTTGAAGTGAATCTCAGTGAGGGTATGTCTGGCACTATTTAGTAAATATCCAGGTAAATTGTAAGGTCCCATGGAGAAATTATTTTTATTTTTTTTATAGCATCCTCAGAACATGTTTCTTGGTGATAAGTAATATTAGGAGGCATAAGGTATTCATGGATTCTTAGTTTTATGGACTTTGGATACAAGTTTCAGTGATGAAATTTGTACTAAATGTATTTGTTAGTCTATAGGAGATGTCTTCTGGGGAACAGTGGGTGGTTTCATTTAAGATAAATTATGTGCATTGTTAGGTATTGCTCCTTAATTTCATAATGTAGCTAAAGAAATATTTGTAGTAATCTTTAGCTTGAGAAGCAAGTTGAGGATCATGGGTTACTTTTCCAGTTGTAATAGTATTTGAGAGTTTCCTGGCATCTTTTAATATTATACTTGGTATGAAGAGTTCTAGATCTCTATATAATTAAGGATTTTTTTCTGATGGGCCATAGGTGGATTGTTTTTGAATTTTCCTGTGTATTTTGTTCTGGTTGTGACTGTCATTTATATGCATTTGCCTAAGTGGGTGTAGAACTCCCTGGGGAAGCTGACTGTTGTGTCAGCATTCAAGTTGGTGTTCCCATGTGTGAATTTGAGAATTCTTCCTATAAGTGTAATGAGGTTTGCCTGTTTGAAGTCCTTAAATTTAGAAATGATGGCCTCCTTCAGCAACACTGGAGATTTTCAAGGCAAATATAAGTTTACAGTCTCACTTAAATAGGAAGGTGTATGAGATGGGGGGGATAATACTTGAACAGATACATTTGTGAAAATCAAATCTAGAATATTATGTCCACTGATGGATTTATTAACTGTCTGGTCCAGGGATTTTTTTGTAAAATAAGTACAAGACCATATGGTCATGGCCAACATTTATGGTACAGGTGCTCCAGTTAATTGCAGAATAGTTAAAGTTTCCCAAAATAATGGATCTCTTGTTAATAGGGAGTTCTTTGAGTACTCTCAGGAATCTAACATGATCATCTGGGGACATGGAGGGCATCCTACCACACAGTCTATAAATTGGTGGCTTGTCTTATTTATGATGATTTGAAGTTCTATGAATTATGTTTTTGGGTCTCTTGAGAATCTGTTTGGAAATTATATATTATAGTGAAACAGGATGGCACTGAGGACAATGTAAACTATTTTTGACTTGAAATTTAACCATGTTGTTCTGCGGTGGCACAGAAGGGTAACACAAAAACAGAGCAGTGATACCTTTGACTTATAGCTTCAAGGTTTGGTTGTCAAACCTGCCTTTTGTTTATGTCTGAATGATGTTTGTTTTGTCTGATAATTTGAACAAAGGATTAAAGCAATGAGCTGTTAATCATGAGTCTCTGTAATCCAGCATTTTATTCTCTTAGCCTTCATTTATCTACTGCGTCAGTCCAAGTAAGTCAGTTAACCAGATAATGATGTGGTGCGATTGGGAGGATTGGACTAAACTCCTCAACCGTCTAAAAAACTAGTAACTACCCATAAACCTAAAGTTCTACAGTACTGACAGAAAAGAAATGTCGATGTCCAAAGTTCTGAAATGGAAACACCAGGATGCCTTAAAATACTGTACCACCTTCTTGATGTCTTGGTACATAAGGATAAGATAAAGTGTGTTAGCTAAACTTCACTGCGGTGTTATATAGTATATGTTAAATCAAGGGGAAGAGGATATTTGATGCTGTTTTATGGTGTATGGGACATGACTTGTAGTAGAACTACTGAAAGTATGTGTTAGATTAGGGACCTCCATTTTAAAGTAGTTATTAGACATTAGACAGGCTAAAGGGTAAAATAGGCCTAGAAATTGTGTTTCATTTATGCATAAAAGACAGTTAAGCAGAAAGAAAGAATAAACCTTGCTGGTTAAGCATGACACACAGTTTATTAGAAAGGAAAGATAAGCTTAAGGTGTGTGGAAAATACAGAAATACACAATGTTCTTTTCTCAAAGGAAAGACACAATCTTGCCAGTTACAAAATGTTCCTTAATGGGATGTTAAATAAAGCCCTTATAAGACAAACCCTGAGACCAAGGTTAGGGGAGTGACTGTGGTTTACAAAGAAAAATTACTGGACTGAAGCAATATACATTGTGCTCAGGATAGCAGTTCAGTTATGGTTAATTAGTTTGACCTGATATTACAAGCCTGAGTAATGAAGTCAAGACAAATAAAGACTGGTTCTGTTTACATCATTCAGGATAATCAGAAGATATGTGTAGGATATATTTAGCAGTCCTGTTATTATCGGCACTGTTAGTGAAGACAGTATTCGGATATTGTGAACATCTAATAAAGCCTTGCTGAATGAATTACAGTGTTTGGAGAATTCATTCGGAAAAGTACATAAGACTTGGTCCATAAAGGAAAGACTGATACCTGTTCAGCATGAGTTTGGGTAATTAACAGATGAAGACTTTCGGCTCAGTCTAATTTCAGTGTTTCCAGTTAATTACAATACAGTACAGTCTTATCAATTCTTACAGTATGTGTGAACTTCATATCTTGAGTTTATGAAAAATATGTGTGAACTTCATATCTTGAGTTTAAAAAAGGTTGTAAACACCCCCATTTTATGTAACTAGAATGTTCTACAGTTTGACAGCAGACACTAGGCATGTTCGAATGAATGGAACTGTAAATGACAGTCGGTTGGTAATACAAACATTTCATTAGCCCTGCTTTAACACAAATCAGGAACCTTGGCTTTTGAACTGAAAATATAGCATTCTTGGTAGCCTGCCTTCTCCAGAAAAGTTTCGAGACAATTTTAATTTATTTATAGTAACAAGCACATGGGATCAAAGAAAATGGTCAAGAAGTGCCTCAAATTATATCATTCCCCTCCATTCACCAGCTGCTGTCTACATTTTGCTGGCTGAAAGAGAAAATGTAGGCAGTTTTATTGGCTGAAGCTCTGTGGCACCACCTACTAATAAAAAGCAAAATGTCCGTCTGGAGATCTAGTCCCCCTTCCTAAGCAAACCATGTGGCTTTTCAGAGAGGTGCAGATCTAATATCTGGGAAAGGGCTAAATCACATCAATGTACAGCATTGCATTTTCTGCATCTATTTACAAAGTGCTCCCATAAATGGGAAAATATTTATTCTAGGTTCTTAGGTTTATAGGTAAGTGCTAGGCTATCTGCTCAAGGGCATTTATAAGCCGAGCCAGAATGTGTTGGCTTTTACCTCCCCCTTAGATTAGTTCCCACTGCCTCTGTACAGCAGAGCCATTAGTTCCCTGCACCACTGTCCAGCAGAGCCACTGCAGTGATCCCCGGGGTAAATTTTTTGTTTCCCATCCACTTGTCAAGGTTTCTCTTTTGTATATTGGAATCCTGTTCCAAAGCATGGGGAGTCTCTGGGATAGGAATCTATCCCTCCAGCATGTCCTATTTATCACTGTGGTGAGGTTAATATCTCTAGAACGTGTGGCTCTCCGAGATTTTTTTTTTTAGGTGGAGCATGTCCATCAATTCTGGGTTGGACATCGCCTTGTATGTCAGGCAGAGATCACCTCTGAGTAAACAGTATGCAACTGAGTACAGCTGGAGTTTCGACTTCGGAGGCCTGAGCATATTAGCCATGGAGAGCAATTGGCCATGACTCTTTGCCTCCAAACAAGCTCTCTATTTTTTCTTTGCTTGCATTTGAGACATGATTTTGGACAAATGCACTATGCCATTTCAGATAAACTAAATTGCGGCTCTGTGGTCGAAATGTAACTAAAGATCTTAGGTTACATCTTCACAGTTTATATGGTCGAAATCTAAAGGTAGTTTCTAAATCCAGCAAACAGTATTTTGAAGTAAATTCCAAAGACAGGATTCTGGTTGTCACTGATGAAATAGACAGGGAATAGCTTTGTGGTCATAGTCCTACATTTTCCACAACTTCAGCTGATACTGGGAAGTCCATTGGAGCTCCATAGTGTAAAAGTGGAAATACTGGATGAAAATGTCAATCTTTTGGCCAACCCAGTACAAAAAGATGCTCTCCCAGAGACAGCAGTTGCTTTAATCAGCATTAGGGATCATGATACAGGTAAAAATGGGTGAGTCCACCACAGGTAGACCCTTATATTCCATTCAAACTCATACCATCAATTGAGGCTCATGACTCATTGGTAACAAAAGAGTTACTAGATTGTGAAACCACGGCCCGCTACAATATCACAATAAAGGCTATTGATAAAGGATCTCTGTCATTATCCACTGAACGAGTGATGTTATGTTGTCCTATCTCGCCTTCATTCTTGCTGGTTGGGTTCAGAGCCAAAACTCGGCTCCAACTCAGCTGTATACCAAAGCTCGAGAGCTTCTACTGGCTCGAGGCTATAACCTATCCCATGGTGCTTAGTGACTGATCCCCAGATCTCATTTGCCGCTTGAAGCTTCGGGATTGTCTTCACTGGCTCAGGCTAGTAAAATTTAGTATTATACTCTGTTTTTTGATAACTTCTCCTAAAACTTACTGCCACATCTTAGTTTACCTTTCCCAGTTACAGTGTAGTGCCTTTTTGTGTGATTGTTTTATTTTGGCTATATTTCCTTTGCAGCTGTCTTTTTGGGCCTTGTTTTTCTCTTTTCCCCTTATCTAGTTAAAGAATCCATTTCAGTTAGAGGATTCTTTCACCTTCTTTTCCTCCCTTAAGGAGTCACCATTTAAATTAGAGGCATCTCCTCAGGTTGGAGGAGATTGTCGTTTAACTTACAGACTTCTCCTCCTACCTATCCTTTCCGATTTTTCTTGTAAAAAAAAACACTTTCTGTCTTGCTGCTACTCTTTACAGTAGTTTAAAGTTTACTGTTGTGTTAGTTTTTGACAGTTAAACATGTCTAAAGAATCTGTTAAGGTGCACAAACAATCTGGATTTAAAAAGTGTGATTCATGCACTCAGAAAATGTCTATAACGGATGGACACACAAGTTGTGTCTACTGTCTAGGACCAGTCCATCTCCAAGACTCCTGCTCCATTTATCATAGCTTCAGTGCAAGGGTCTTACAGAAGAGAAAAGAATAAGCTCATTTTAAGGGGCTTGTTGAAAGTTAAAGAAGGTAATCAGACCTCAAAACTGGATAAGTCAAAAAAGGCTGCTTTGTCGTCTCCTGTGTCTGAGCCATCAAGCAGGTTCAAAGATACAGCATCCTTGGATCTGAAAGTTATTGGGTCCGACAAATCTGGTCCTCCCTCAGTTCCATTTGTCTCCTCTGAACTGTTACAGAGCTGAAAAAGGAGTCGGTCACCATCCTTGGAGCCTGTTCATTTGGTGCCATAATCTTTTTTGCTACAGTCTGTGGCAGGTAGCCACAAATTGTCAAGCCATTGCTCTCGATTCTCCAGATTATTGGATGTTGATGTGGAGTGGGTCGTGAAGAGGTTGCTCTGGACCCGGGCCCTAGCAGAAATTCTCTCGAGCCCAGCCCATCAGATCGTGGAGCTGACAACTGTACCTCAGATGCCAGTAATCACTCCTGATATCTTGGCTCCAACGTCTGGTCCGATTTCGTTGATATTGTCTTCCATAGAGGGATCTGGGGGCTGACACTCCCTGGTCAGCTCCAGGGGGAGAGTCAAGTCAGACCCATGTCAAAACCGGCTCTCCCTCTCAGTGCTTCAGCTCAGGTGAATTCAGCCCCCACAACAGCCTCATAGCCACCCTCCTCAGTGCCAGAGAAATCTCCCGGCCCCTCAGGGCTGGAGTCTCTTTCGGCCCAGGATTGCAGTGCCTTTGAGGTGATGTGGAGTGTGGTCTCCACTGAGTCTGCTCCACCTTTGGCTCCAACCCCTCTTCCTCCAAAAGGGCTGGTGTCCACCTCTTCATCATCCCTCCATCACCCCCAGAGTAGAGAGTCAGTGCCCCAGGAAACCCCAATGGGTGGAACCTCCTTTTTCGATACCTCCCCGGAACATCCCTCCAAGGAGGTCCCTCGGAAGAGACAGTGTAAGAGGAAGCCCACATACTCCCCTGAGTCTGTCACTTCTGATACTGACTTGGAGGATTCAGAAGAGTCCCCATGGTCACCCTTTGAGGATATCTCTTTTTCAGACATCCTGGAGATCCTTAAGCAGAGGGGTGGCTGGAAGTCCCTTTCCCCTTCTGAAGAATAGTCGGTATACCTGAAGGCATTTGGCTCTTGCCCCACCACCTCCTGGGTGTCTCCACCTTTTGGCCCCTCCTGGGTGTAGTGAGTTGGAAGGTGTGGGACTCTCCAGAATCAGTGGACCCCATTCCACGGAGGCCAAATAAATTTATTACAGCCCCAGAGGACAGACAGTATCTAACTAAGGGTGTTCCAGTAGATGTGATGGTGGTGGCTGGGGCCACAAAGAAGGAGTTAGCTGAAACTTCTGCATCTGTCCATCCACCAAACAAGGAGTCTCACACGATGGACAGGTATGGGAAGAATACTTTCTCCTCAGTGGCCTTTACCTTGTGGTTGCTAAATTATTTGTCACATTTCACCCGACTTCAGAGGGATCTTCTGAAAGAGCTGGGAGATATCCTAGAAGGTGCTACAGCCCGTGATTTATCAGATAAGATTAATTCTCAGCTTGCAACCTTAACCTCCATCACTAACTCCTCCATGCACCTCATTTCCTATGCAGCCGATGGAGTGAGCAGGGCATCAGGCACAGGAATCGCTCTTCGGAGACATTCCTGGATGCACCTTTGTGAGTTTGCTGAAACCTTCAGATCTTCCTTCATTGATGCCTCCTTTGATGGCTCATCCTTGTTCAGGCCAAAAGTGAAAGAGACTCTCACCAGGCCCCAACAAGATGGTAAGACTATCTGTCATCAGGGTCCACTTTTCTGCCCCTACCAGACCTTATTCTAAAGGTCAGAAAAGCAGAAAGATGTGGTTCCAGAAGTCCAAAGGAGCCTTATTTGATGCTCGTGGTGATCCTTCCCCCAGGGGCAGAGGGGGAAATAACAATGGAAGATACCATCCATGTAGCAGAGGGAGTCCGCAAAACCATGGTGACAGAGATTTTTTTCTCTGATCAGCCCTTCAAGCCCTCCTGAGAGGAGGCCCGACTGTCTGCCTCTGGAGGCAGTTGGGGGAGGCTATCACTGTACGTAGAAGCCTGGTGGAATTTGACTCAAGACAAATGGGTACAATCCATTATATCCAGGGGTTACAACATTCCCTTTCACTGTTCACCTCGTCCATCAAAGTTTATCCCAGACATTCCACCTGGTCAAAGGGATCAAGCAACACTAGAAATTCAAATGATGCTAGAAAAAAGAGTCATCCAAGAAGTCTCCGCAGACCAGCTAGGATATGGAATTTACTCAAGGTTCTTTTTAGTTCCAAAAAAGGCAGGGGACTGGAGACCCATATTGGATCTCAACAGACTAAACAAGTCAATGAAGAAGTCAAAGTTCCAGATGGTAACACTGCAGTCTATACTCCCATTTATTGGACAAGACAATTGGATGTGCTCATTAGATCTTCAGGACGCATACTACCACATAAATATGGACAGGCACTCGAGAATAAACTTCTGGCTGGTAGCCAATCATTACCAGTTCAGAGCTCTGCCCTTTGGACTCACCACAGCCTCTAGAGTGTTTACCAAATGCATTGCAGTAGTCACAGCTCATCTGAGATGTCAAGGATTTCAGGTGTTTCCATACTTAGATGACTGGCTCCTAACTGCCACCACCAAGCAGCTACTAATCAAAGTCAGGAACTACACCATCCACCTATTCTCAAAACTAGGCATTACTATAAATGCAGAAAAATCTGCCTTGTTGCCATCACAGCGTATTACCTTTGTAGATGCAGATTTAAACACAAATGACATGTTGGCAAAACTGCCTCAGGAAATTATTCAAATGTTACACAGTCAAGTGTTTATCTTACTCAACAAGAAAAAAGTACAGGCAAGATTTGCCCTCAAGGTCCTAGGCTTTACGGCAGCGACAATAACACTAGTTCCCCTGGCATGACTTCACATGCAAATATTACAGTGGCTACTTTTCACTCAATGGTCCATACAAAAGTTACCAATGTCTTACGAGATTCTCATTACAGACTCCTGCAAGAGGGACCTGCTTTGGTGGCTCCAGTCACTCAGGTAACAATGGGCAGACCATTTGTACTTTCTCAACCTGTCGCTACAGTAACCATGGATGTGTCCCCAATAGGGTGGGATGGGGCATTATCTGGGACAGACAGTCCAAGGGGTTTGGAAAGATCATGAGTACCATTAGCACAGCAATGAGGGAAGTGCTTCTGGCATTGCAAGCATTTCAGAACTCTCTTCCCACAGGGACTATTGCAATTCAGACAGACAGTATGTCGGTGGTATGGTACATCAACAAACAGGGAGAACCAGATCCTACTCCCTATGTCGAGAGGCCCAGAGAGTTTGGCAATGAGTGATATCTTCTCAATGCTTTCTGACTGCAATGTACATCCCAGGGAAATCCAACGTCATAGCAGACAGGCTAAGCAGAGCAATTCTCATGCTTCATGAGTGGTCCCTGAATCAGGAAGTTGTGAATCAAATTTTTCGCAAATGAGGCCAGCCTTGCTGTGACCTTTTTGCCACTCCTTTCAATGCCAAATGCAGCAACTACTTTTCCCTCATTTTCCCTCCGGGAGAGTCATCGAGGGATGCACTCACCCACGATTGGCCCCAGGACTTCTTTATGCTTTTCCCCCATTTACTTTGATTCCAAAAGTTATTCAGAAAGCCAAGTCATTGAGTCGCAGGTTAATTCTCGTTGCTCCATACTGGCCTCATCATATTTGGTTCCCTTTCATTTGGCCCCATCTTCAGGAGGACCCATGGATCCTGGAACTAGTGCCGGATCTTCTGACTCATCAGTCAGGAACACTCCATCCTGCCCTTCAGATTGTCAAGATAACAGCTTGGTTTCTCCACTTCCAATCTTAGCCAGGCTTCCAGAATTATCCCCTGCAGTATGCCACATTTTGGTCTCCTCACACAAAAAGACAACTAGGAAACTTTACGCAAGCAAATGGAAAAGGTTCTCTTGTTGGGCAGACAAAAAAACACATAGATCCTTTTACAGCCTCTATACCTGCAATTTTGGAATTCCTCACAGAAATTTTTAATCAAGGAGCAGCGGCGGCCACTATTCGAGTTCAACTAGCCGCTATATCCAATTATCATGTGGGGGAACTCAGATCCAATGTAATGTCCCACAAGTTATGCAAGGCCTTCCTCAGGGATACTTTTCTGTTAAAACCTCCTGTAAGAGAACCTCCTCCCCCATGGGATCTAAATTTAGTATTATCAGCATTGATTCTTCCCCCCCTTTGAACCCACATCCTCTTGTTCTTTAAAATTTTTATCCTGGAAAACTGTCTAATAGCAGTTACCTCAGCTAAGAGAGTTTCAGAGTTGCAGGGCTTATCCATCCATCCTCCCTATTTGATCTTCCACAATGATAAGGTTTCCCCTCAGAACAAATCCCGCCTTCTTACCAAAAGTCTGTTCTGAAACAAATTTAAACCAATCTACAGAATTGACTGTTTTTTTTCCAAATTATAGCAACAAGACAGAATATAAGCTTCACCAATTGGATGTACATGGACAACTGCATTTTTATTTACACAGGACGAAATATTTCAGAAAATCAGATCAATTGTTTGTGTCCTATTCAGAAACAAAAAAAGACTGGGCAGTCTCAAAAGTTACTTTGTCCAAATGGCTTACTGAGATTATCAAATATGTTTATCACTCTCATAATAAAGAACTACCAGGGAAAGTGAAAGGACATTCAACTACAGCAGTGTCTACTTCCATTGCCTTTCAAACCAGACTTCCATTGGATTCAATTTGTGCTGCTGCTACATGGGTTAATCCTCACACCTTTATCTCTCATTACAAAGTAGATGTGGCCTCCTAGAACAGGGTGTCCTTTTGTTCCACTGTCCTAAAGAGTTTATTCCCTTGAGTCACCCAAGAGAAAGGTGCTGGGGACTCTGTCCCAACCAGCAAGAATGAAGGTGAGATAGGATAACATAACATAAAGAAGTTATGTACTCACCATAACGTTCCATGTTTGTTGTCCAGTATCTCACCTTCATTCCTGTGTCTCACCAAGCCATCCCTCTCCTTGATGAGCTAGAGGAATTTTTACAATTGGAAAATATGGTCTGATTCCCATTTTTCCTTCCTTTTGCCTTCCTGACCAATATATTTCATATATCTTTTTCTGTATGTTAAATATATCATAGGGCGCTCTCTCCCTCAAACGAGATCTGGACACAGCCACTAAGCACCATGGGATAGGTTATAGCCTCGAGCCAGTAGAAGCTCTCGAGCTTTGGTATATGGCTGAGTCAGAGCTGAGTTTCGGCTCCGAACCCAACCAGCAAGAATGAAGTCGAGATACTGAACAACAAACATGGAACATTATGGTGAGTGCATAACTTCTTTTTTTAATTGAAATTTCTGACGTGAATGACAATTCACCCATTTTTTTGACAGGCATCCTATAAAACCTACGTAAAGGAAAATAATCATCCTGGTCTGCTTCTTTGTTCAGTGATAGCTTCTGACCTCAATGAGGGTAAAAGCGCTAAACTGATTTATTCAATTAAGGACCAGAACATTCAAAATATGCCCGTTGCTTCTTATTTTTATATCAGTTTGGACAATGGCTCTCTGTACAGTGCTCTTTTTGACTATGAGGACGCACACTTTTTTTCAAATACAGATACAGCTGAGGACAATGCCACTGCATCACTTAGAAGGAATGTGACTGTCAAAGTCTTCATCCTTGACCAAAGTGATAATGTTCCTAAATTATTTATCCTAAGCCTGTGCCCATATCCATGGTCCATGAAATGATTCCATGCTCAGCACAGGTTGGTTACTTGGTGACCAAAATTGTAGGAGATGATGAAGATAGTGGCAGTACCTCTCAACCTCTTACAGCAATAAATCTGGGCAAAGCCATAAATAAAAGGGGCAAAGGCCCAAAAAATAAGGACAATTTTTAAATATTGCTGTTACAAACTTAGAAAGTTGCTAGAATAACAACAGGTCATTAGCATAAATTTTCTGAAGGGTATAAAGTCTAAAACTCAAATGTTTGTCATTATTTTCTAACTTTAGTCTTTTAATGATTTGCTAATTATTTCCCAGAAAACCACAATTTCATGAAAAAAAAATATGAGGCTAAAATCTGGGCATTCTGCCAAAATCCGTACAGCTTAAAGGTACAATGGTCATATTGCTTGGTTGTTCTACAGGCTTCAACCACCACAGGAAGAGTTCCTTATACCACCCTATTCAGGTGAAATAGAACTTCTAAGGTATTGCAAGATTTACTGGAGAGTACCAAAAAGATCATAGTTGAGGTGAAAGATAGTGGAAAACCATCTTTTTCTTCCTCCATTACACTCATGTTATTTCTAGAAGGTGACTCTGAAGGAATTTCAGACTTTAAGAATATTCCAGTTGTATCTTTCGGTACTTCAGGTCTAACCTTGCATCTGATTATTGCACTGATAATAATTACTTTTATTTCTCTTCTAATGTTTTCAGCACTTGCTTATAACTGCCTAAGAAACAAAAAAGTAGCCCTATTTATACTTCTGCTTTTTAGCTGTTGCTACGCAGAACAGAGTTTGGATCCAAAGTACCCATATGACTACTCCACCTGTAGTTTAAGGATGCAGCTTAATTCTGATGGTCCCCTGATGTATGTAGAAGTGCAACCAGAGGGTTGATCTTGCAACCTGAAAACACAAGAGCGTCTTTCCCCTGAAGTTAGATGATGATGATGATTCCTCTATGTTATGATGATTCCTCTATGTGAAACCCAGCAGTGCTTCAAAGCTTAGCACCATAGCTGATGCAACTTCTTTAGCTGCAGACTCACTTAATGACCACAGTAAAATGGTAAGATATTACACCAACCTCTCTTTATATTCACCATAAAAGAAGCAGAAAAAAGCATGATCTTTTAAAATGTAAATGTGTTTTTCATTTAATTAATTCATTCATTCATTTTTCAATTGTTTGCTTAATTCGGTGTGGGGGAGCTAAACTAGTAGAAAAGTACAGCATGAACACACTGAAGGACCCATGCACACTCAGTCTCACAATACATGGAGACATACGTTTCCCCAATCATCTTTACCACGAAGGAAATAATATTTATGAAGGTAGCTATTTTTGTACTAATGACTGCATTTATTAGAGTAGTGGTTGAGAATGGTATGGATACTACAGCAAATATCATTTTAACTGCAATTTGTTTTTTAATTTAATGAATACAGAGTTAATTTTCCTTGTCTGTTTGTAGGTATGACCACCAGTAGCATGCTTTATCACTAGTTCTATTGTAATCTTACTTTGTGATATACTTGTCACACTCCAGTAGCATGGCGTTAATGCTGAACTAGTAAGACTGATTTGGCAGTCATTAACTAATTTGCTTTATACAGTATCTACAGTTCAAAGCAAAGAAACACTATGCTGTAAACAGCACCAGAAACACTAGATCCAGAGATTTGAACTTTGCTTGTGACATAAACAGAACATGCTGGAGGGACAGATATGTGTCCCACAGGATCCCCACACTATGGAATAGGCTCCCCGATATAAAACAGTTCATATATGACCCTATTCAAACAAAACACTTGTCAATTGGTTGGGAAATTGTAAATTTACCTCCAGTTTGGCCCATGTGTCCCTTATGGATAGAGGCCGTCAATAAGAAAAGTTTTATCCTAACACCCCTCTACAAATCCTTAGTTACCTCCCTACTACCTTGCCTCCTTCCAAATGGTTTAGGGTTCAGGAATAGGCATGGATAGGCTTGTAAGGGTCCTATTGGTTGTTAGCCTAGTAACAACCTATGAACCTATGCTCACCTGAGACAGCATTGCAGTTGCTCTGGTCAGTTAAGCATGCCCATCTCCTCTTCAATTAGAATGTTGCTACTGCTGGATTCCAGTATGAAAGATACTGCATGATAGAATTTTAATAGCGGGGTTAAATTGCATATTTAATGTTTTTGTTTTTCCATTTTGCAGTTATATAATATTTATCCATGGTGAGTTCCGCTGTGGTGACCCCTAACCGGGAAAAGCCAAAAGACACAAACAAACAAACATAATATTCTCATTTTGAGAATGGCAATCCACCAAATAGTTTTGATAAAATTCTAGCTACATAAATTATAGTGGCTCAGTAAGAATGACATTTGTTTTAAATGCATAATCTCATGTATTGTTCCTCTCTTTCCACTGCATTATACTTCTGATTCTGAAAATATTATTTAGTTAGATTATATTGACATCAATGATTGTACTTATGAAATACAAATCTAGAACATTTCTAGTAAGTATTGATCTAGAGAGATATTCAGACATGATTTACGTCTGCTTTGCATCGATTACATCTTTATTTTCACTGGTAGTTACAGAACAGGAGGCTAACATAGCCATGAGGTGGCATCCACAACCATTAGCTTACCAACATCTTATGAATTAGATCATGGCGTATGGCTGATGTGTTCAGTCATTTCACTGGGTGAATTGGTGTTAAAGTGAGTAGAAGGCAAATTCACTGATTTTACTGTAGGTTTTTGTCTTCCATTAGTTCAGCCAGATGTCCATTTCAACACCCAATCTAGTTCAGTGGTTGTTCTGATCCTATCTATCATGGAGGTAAATTTTGATAGATGATGCTGCTTTGATGTCAGTCCTCAGTGGGCAAAATCTGTTGATGTGGTTGTAATCCATCAACTCCTTACTGGTTTGAGCTACATTAAAATAGTTGCTGTTCAGGTATTTCCATCCACCCCCATCTATGCTTCCATGTGTATTTTTGCTGCCTCTTCAGAAAGCTGTATATGCAGGTGACCACTTAGTCCAGATCTGATGGCCTGCATGAAGATATGCACCCCTAATAAGATCACTTTGCACCCAAACCTCAAGGTGATGTACTCATTCCTGTCACTTCCCAGCTGGCTTTAAACAAGTCTACTGTTTATACCCTGATCACTGGAGTTATCAGCAAATAAGCTTTCATCTTAACTTGGAGCAGAGCTCATTCTTTCATTTCTTTGTCAAAACAGTGCACCTCCCAAACACACAAAGTTACAGTACAAAAGATTGCATGCATTACCTATTTCAGAAATCTAATCTTTCAATCCACATTATATTAGGTATAGTCAGACTCAGTTTTGTCTATCATATGTTGATATTTGTAGATCTAATCATGCTACGTTATGCTTCCTTTGTCCATTTGCTAATATATATATATATATATATATATATATATATATATATATATATATATAGGTTTACTATATATATATATATATATATATATATATATATATATATATATATATATACATACAGTATTAAAAATCTGGCATAATTGTCTAAAATGACATAAATTATAAAGAACTTATCCAAAAGTATCCAAGAGTATTTACACTTTCAAAAAACTCTGTTCAACTTTCCAAAATCACAAAGAATTTGTGTGGAGATTGTGGTACTGTAGTGTGATCTCAGAGTTGGTATATATAATTTGCAAGGGGAGTGGGGGTACTTGGGGCTTGCCCCTGCGAAAAAAATACATTTTATTGTATTATTTGAGTTTTTTTGAAAGTTGAACATATGGTCTTGACCATATGAAGTTTCTGAAAACTTGATAATCTGACATAAACCCATATATATATATATATATATATATATATATATATATATATATATGTGTGTGTGTGTGTGTGTGTGTGTGTGTGTGAAAACAAAGTGCTGAAACCACCACAGTAATAGGCATAAAACAAATACATTAATAAAGCTTGCGTTTGCCACATGATCTTGCACTAGAAGAGTGGCTCTGCTCCCACAATCTTGAACATTTTTCAAAAAAGTTGAAATCTTTGGGTTATACTATACTCTCTGAACTTGCTACATTGGACAGTGAGTTGCAGCTGTCCTTGGCTTCTTGGGGCTTTTACTATGGCGATCTTCTAAAACTTGCCATGGTGTAAAGATTCTAAAAGCTGCAGGTAGTCACCTAGATAAATAGTATGAAACACAGCTAATTTGCAACAGAGTGCAGCGACACTGGAATGAGAAGTTGTCATTTGCTGGTGCTGTGGTCTTTGGCTGTCTTGTTTTGTGTGTTTCCACAGGAGGGACCTGATGTTCTTTGTTGTTGATTAAAATAATGGTGAAGAAATGAATACAGCTAGAAATCAGAGGTGATAAAGTGGTAAACAAAGTTTTGTGCATCAACCAAGGAAGCAGAACTAATCCCGGGCATCGGGTAATGCAAATCTGATGACACAACCTGAAGAGGTGGTTCCTTTTGGAGTTGAGATACTGAGAATGGAGCAACAAGGCCTAGGTGTTTCCAGGATTTTTGAAAAGTATATTACTAAGCAGTGGAACTATTGTGTAGAGTTAGAAGGGAGAGTAAGTGATTCAAAGGGGAACGGACATTTGCTCTACTGTCTACGTAATAAACCTGCTTGCTTCTTTAAATGCCTGCAATTTGGAATAATAAATTCTGAGTTTCTGTCAGTAGAGACAATGTTGAACTCGTATGGTGATAAACTACATTTGTGGAAATAAGTTAACACTAATTACTCGCTTTCCATTCTTAACTGGGGCTGCACGCTCTGGCTTGCTGCCAGTTTCTGGTGAATGCATGCCGCCTTTCCTTGATGACTTTTTCCAATCTTTTTGCATGCAAGTTAAGAGTTGTAAGTGAGCTGGTCTCAAGTGAAAGATGGTGGAAAATAACTGGCACTACAAGTGTTTCAACCTGAGGCGGTTAGTTAGCATGCTGAAGCTCACTTACTATTACAGCTGTGGGGGCCAGTTTAGCAGTCATGTTGACGGTTGACCTGATTTATGCTAGGGTGCCTAGTGCAGTCCGGAGTAAAGCACTGGGATTTTGTCAGCAAAGCTTGACTACATTGTCATGGTGAGGTGATTGCAGTGGAATTGAGAGAATATAAAAGTTTAAAGTGGTTGTGGTGTGTTCCCATTCATAAGTGGATTGGGTTAAAAAACTGTTGTTCAGGAAAGTAAGTCTATATGGAGGCATCCAAAAATGAGTGCTAGGAACTTATGGGAATAAGTCAAAATCAGTAATATTGTACATGGGACAGAAGTGTACATTGTACTGACAATTCATTTCATTTACTGGACCAAAATAAACACTTTATGCAAAAATATCACTTGTAAAATGGATTAAAGCTTTAAGGTGTCCATATGGTATCTTCATTTGTGGAATGTTTATAGGGGCATATGTACAGTGACTAATAAGAATTTATGGACAAACTGTGTTTGGACCTGTGAGGTCATATGATCGATGGACAAAGAAGCGAAGACTAACGACTGGATGTTTTTTGGTGCACATATATATTTTAGTCACTTGGAGCCTCACATCCATGAAGATTAAGGGAATTACAGTTTTGTATTGATGGACACTGATTCAACTTTTTCTAAATGTATGCAGGTCTGTTTTGTTTAGCATGATATTTTTGTAAGCAGTAATGGTCTACTACAATAGTACAGACTCACTGATTTTTACTAAATGATTATATGGTAATTTATGGTCCCGTTGGGTAATATGTATGGGCTTATTTGCATGAGAACTTATTTCAAGATAGTTGATGTTTTAGGTATACAGATTTGTTCTAATTACCCAATGGACAGCATTTTTTGGAATTAGTACTTATCAAACCATATAAGAGGGGTGTGTTCAAATTAATTCCTTTATATAGACATCCATGTAGTTGTGGCTATTTGTGAATTTTCAGGCCTGCTGGTTCATGGTATTAATAAGTGACATGAGGTATTTATATTTGACTTATTTATGGCCATTAATGTATTATATTGAACTTATACACACTGATGATATTATACACACATACACACTGAAGATATTATACACTCTTATGCACACTGAAGATGTCACTTCTTTTTCTCTCTCCTCTGCTATTTACACTGTCATACCTCACATCTTATCACACTCCCCTGCAATCCTCCCCTTGCCCTCCACTAGGAACCTACATCCCTCCCAAGTTCTATCCAGCTCCTACCTTATTCTTCTATGTGCACACTCAGTACACTTTACCACACTACTTATTTTTCAAAACAAAATGACTCCCCTCACCAAAACAAATCCCAAAGTTAAAATCTAAAGTTCTGTATCCTCTCCCCCAACCTAACTTTTTTCTCTATATCCTGCTATCACTACTCCTTTCAGGTGATATACACCCCAACCCTGGTCCTAATAACCAACTCTCATCTTCCAACTCCTCCACTCCATCTACTATCATTACTACTTCCTCTCCCCACACCTCTATCACTCCCTCTCTTACTACTACCTCCCCCTACACCTCTATCACTCCATCTCTTACTACTACACCCCCATATATTTTCACTTCCCCACACAGAACCAAAAGACTAAATTTCCTCTCCCTTAACATTCAGAGCATCTCCAACAAAGTGTCTGAACTCCACGCACTCAAACAACACTATAATCCCCACATCTTAACTCTCTCTGAAACCTGGCTAAAACCCTACATCCACAACTCAGAGATCTGCCCCCATCTACAGACTGGATAGATCTACCAAAAGGGGAGGTGGTGTCACTATTCTCTATTCTGACTCTCTCATTATCTTACCCCTCACCATTTCCCCTCCCTCCTTCCACCCTGCAGAGCTGCTCATAGTAACCTGCCATCTCAACACCTACCAAAAACTACCCTTAGCCTCAGTCTATATCCCACCAGGGAATAACATTACCATCCTTGAAGGCATCTTATCTTGGTGTTTTCATCACATCCCCTTTGAAACTATCATTGTTGGGGATGTAAATATAGACTGGAACTCAGTTAATTCTACTACACCTTCTCATGGTCTCACTCTACATGGTTTTAGTCAACTTGTCTCCTCTCCCACCCGCCTTGGCAGAAAACACTTCAATTCTATTCTTGACTGGATTCTTGTACATTCTCCAAATTGGTACCACCAGCCAGGTACACTACCTGACTCCATTAGTGACCACCTGCCTATCCACATTACTAGATACTCACCCAACCTCACTAATACTCACCTCATAAAATACATCCATAACCTAAGAAAATTCAATGCCACCTCCTTCAATGGAATCCTCTCCAAAATTAACTGGTCCTGCCTATAATCTCTACCTTTAAATGATGTAGTCAGCTACTTCAACCAGATATTCCTAAACATACTCAACTCTCTTGCCCCCATCGGGAAAATAAAAGTCAAAGCTAAACATGCCCCCTGGCTATCCAAAGAAACCTTCTACTTTATGCATAAAAGAGATGCCACTTGGGAACAATAGCAGAAAAGCAAAGCTCCTGCCCTCCTACAATTGTACAGGGAACTTAGAAACCTTACAAAAAAAGAGTCAACCAGGACAAAAGAAACTTTCACTTCTCTGACCAATCTCTGCACACTTCTAACACCCAGAAGTTCTGGACAACCATAAAAACTCTTCTCAAACCTGGCTCATCTACAACACCCAACCCTTTTCCCAAACACTAACCCTCGGATACAGCCATCCATTTAAATCACTACTTCATTGATACCATTTCCAAACTAGTACCTAACACCACCAACAACCCCAACCCCACCTCTAATTCCACTTCCAGTTCTGTCACTTCAATTACCAGGCCCACACCTTTTTCACATTCCCAATCGGACTCCACTAACCTCTCAGACCCCTTCATGCTCAAACCTGTCTCTGTTAGTTACAATAAAAGTCTCCTCAGTAAACACAAACCTTGTTCTCCCACCCCTGACAACCTACCTCCCCAATTCCTTAAACTTGCTACTAACTCTATTGCCCTTCCTATCATCATTCTAATCAACCGCTCTATCCAAGAATCCACTGTCCCCTCTATTTGGAAGCAATACTACACTATCCCACTACATATAGGAGGTAACTCCACAGAACCATCTAACTTCCATCCCATTGCTATTCTTTCTTCCCTCTCCAAAATTCTTGAAAGGTGTATCTATTCTCAACTACTTTCTCACCTTACTCAAAACAATTGTTTAACCACCACCCAGCATGGGTTCAAAGCCAAACACAGTACTAACACTGCACTCTTATCCTTCTCTCACACTGTAGCTGAGGCCAGAGACAATAACAAACTCATGTCCTGCCTTTTCTTAGACCTCTCAAAGGCTTTTGATACTGTCTCTCACAACCTTCTACTTCATAAACTTTCTCAGCTGAACATTTCCATCTCTACTCTTAATTGGTTCTCAAGTTACCTGTCCAATTGCCTACAAGCAGTTAAATGGTTAAATTCCTTCTCTCCCTTTCTGGCAGTTCAGACCGGTGTTCCTCAAGGCTCAATTCTCGGTCCCGTCCTTTTCAATCTCTTCACCAATGACCTACACACTGCCTGTAACCTGTCCTCTATCATACAGTACGCAGATGATTCAACTCTGATCTCCATTTCTGACTCTATCAACAACCTCCACCATTCCACCCAAACTTCATTTCATTCTGTTGAGAAGTGGCTCACCAACAATCAACTCATCCTGAACCCCTCTAAAACTAAGCTCTTATTATTCCTGTCTAAAACTCTAGCCCAATACAAATCCAGCTTTCTCTTATCCTCTCTAAATGGCACCATCATAAGACCAGACTCACACACTAACCTCCTGGGTGTCATCATAGATGACCAGCTCAAACTAGACCTCCACATAATTCATTCCATACATAAAGCACACCAAAACCTGGGCCTGCTTTACAGAAATAGCAAATTCCTGACCCCCAATTCAAAACTTCTACTAGCCAATCCTATCTCCTCCCTGCCCTCCTCTATGGCTCCCCTCTATCTTCTAATTTACAAAATAACCTGCTGGCAAAGTTTGACCAAACCTACAACAGAATTGCTAGATTTGTCACCAGCAGCTCCTATAAATCCCATCACTACACAGCACTCACAAAACTACATTGGCTTGAACTCCCACACCTTCTGGCCAAAAGTCAGCTATTCCAAGCTTTTACAATTCTTAATTCTAACTCTGACTGTCCATCTCTGTCCAACCTGATCTCCTGGTATACCCCTCCCCATTCCCTGTGCAGCTCTGATAAACACTTACTACAAGTCTATAGACCCAAGAAGAACATATGTAAAATACTCTACAAACACTCCATTTCCCTTACCTGGAGCAATCTTCCACTTCAAATCAGAAGCCATACCTCCCTTTCTAACTTAAAACATGACCTGATACTGTATTTCTTTAACAACCCTATATGTACCTGCAACCACCCTACTTAACCCCTCCCTCTCCCTATTCCCACTTTACCACTAAGTCTGATCTATAAGACCTTTTCTATTTCTATAACTTACTATAATTATATGCTCTCCCTTTTACACCGTCCCTCTAGATCACTACATTCCTCCTCTACTACTTTCTTCTTCTGTACCATCTCTTCCTCTGATCTGAGGCACCTTGTACATACACATTTCTCTTTTTTTTACTGCTGCACTAGTTTCTTCCTCAGATCTGAGGCCCCCCTGCACTTACACAATTTCTCCTTCTTGCCTCTAATCTAATAATGCCATATTATTTTCTAATAATTACCTATAACCTTAATTCACTTATTGCATTCCTCTTGATTTATTATCATTGTTTTTCCTTTTACACCCTTATTATTATATTTTTGTATATAGCTATGTTTAATTCCATTGAGTACATTATTTTTTTTCTTATCTATTGTATTCATGAAATTGTTTTGCTCTGTATTATTGTAAACTTGTCTCTACTTGTATATCTGTTTGGGGCTTTTCCCCTCGGGACTCCACTGAAAAAGGGTAAATTCTTAGCCAGCTGGACCAACCCGGTTAACAAATGCAAAATAAATAAATAAATAAAGCAAAATAAGTTACTATTGCACAAATAAAAAGACAAGCACTTTTGGGTATAAGCCCTTTTTCAAGTCTTAAAACTTCAAGAGTTCATATTCTCTTAAAAAGTGTCTCTTAACCAATCACATAAAAAATGTAAATAAGTCATAGTTTTTTTCTAAAACTCTATTGCTTGATCAAAAAACTACAAGCAATCATGTCATTTACATGCTAAAAAGGCTTTTCCTTGTTCATTAGTCATCATAGAATCAAATGGCCAATAAAAAGCATACAGGCACTTCCAAGTCATTGGTTCTACTATAAAAGCATAGACCAATCACATATGAGATATAAATAAGTCATAGTTTTTGTAAAGCTCTATTGGTTGATCATAAAACTGCATCCAGTCATAATATTACATGCTAAAAAGGCTGTTCCTTCTTCACTGGTCATTGTAAAGACAAGTGGCTACACACCCTATCTTGTATCATAGTCTGCACTGGGAGCTGACATTTGACATGACCCCCAAAATATCCCCTTTCTCCTCCCCACAATACAGGCAAGCAGGACTTGCCTCATCATTTCTGTCTCCCTTATGTAATCTCCTTCAGCACCTGGATTATTACTTGAACTTGGATTATCTGGCTACTCAGAATGTACCACCACATTACCTACAGAGTACATGTATAGTACAGTATGAAGCATATATAGAAAGAAAAGATAAGGAACTAAGTTCACTTTATATAATAGAGTTATTTTAGAAAAGTAAAATGTTTCGCTTTAAAAAAAAATAATGTCATTGGAAAATAGTAATACATCATGGGAGGGTTGTAGATAATTCATATTTTTATCAGTGTTAAGAGGACCTAGCTTAGGGTTGCTATCTTGTGACCATGCAGTTCCCTTGCTAAGAGTAAAATATGATTTTCACACTCATTGCTATGGTGTATTCCCATATTATATAAATCATTTAATATTGCCTGACAGATGAGTTATATAATAGTCTAAACTGAATAATTTTAATGATGATAAGCTACAATTACCAAAGCAAAGAGCTCTGTTATCTGATAAGTTAAAAATGTAAAACTGTCACCACTGGTATTCAGTGTGAATATGAATAGAACAAAATTTCAATTTACACAAGCCAATCTGCAATGCAAACATAAGCAAGCATTACATAACTTGATAAGATGACCTGAAATGGCCAGTAAAAGAAAACTGTACAAAAAACTGTGGAAAAAGGTCAGAGCAGCAAGTAATGCAAAGCCCTACTATCACTGACACCAGCTGATTTCTGAATACTGAGTGGATATATGTAGTCATGTACATAGGACAAGTACATCGGCAGTGGGTATCCCACAGGCATGAGCCCATGTATGCATGTTGCATATGAGCAGCAAACACACACACACACACACACACACACACACACACACACACACACACACATACACAGGCATGCTCATGCACAGGCACACATTCACAAAGGCACAGGCACACGTGCATAGGCACACACACATGTGCACATGCACACAGGCACATATGCACACAGGCACACATGCATGGTTTACTTTCACAATTTTGAATGAAGGATCAGCCCCACGAGATGTCAAATTACAGTTGGCTGAATCCCGCATTACCAAATCTTCATTTGCATAAGTCCAAGTTCAGTGAATGCACAATGCATTCACACATATGGGGTGAAGCTTATAACTGTAGATCACGATACAGTGGGGATCAGGAAATTTTACCTTTTCCCCACCGTAGTGTGATCTTGGAGTTGGAATATATAATTTGGGGGGGGCACTTGTCTTCCTGCAAAATCATCATGCCAGGTGATGTGCAGTTTTGGATTGCAGTCTTTGGATGTTGAGAAAGGTCAAATTCACAATAGGAAGTATGTTTGTGATATTCTGACCTTCTTGAGATTCTGAGTTGAAGATTTTAGTTGACATTTAAGGTATGAATTTATTTTGACTGTCGACTATATGATAGCAAGGCACAGAGGCACACAGACACACAGGCACATGCACACATACACACACACACACACACACACACACACACACACACACACACACACACACACACACACACACACACACACGTACACACCATTCATGTTTTATAGCCAGAGTTTCCTGTATGAATTTCATGTTACACAAATACTTTACTGTTCATAATTTCAGATTCAGATAAGATAGTTGACTATATAACAGTAGAATTTGTATCAAACACCATACACAAACAATGCCCTTATTTAGCTCCTGATGAAATATGTGGGAGAATAAACCAGAAAGGGAGATGGCATGGGACAGGAAATTACTGCATACTGCAATGTAGTAGTGAAGCAGTTCAGCATAAATGCTAATGTGTCATGCACACTTACACACTACGCTATTGTTTATGTGATAAGTAAGCATCAGTGTAGTCAGTCAAGCAACCTACCTATGAACCTATGAACCTATGAAGCACAGAGTTACTGGGGAAAAACTGGAATATCAAAAAGATAAGAATGTAAAGAATTCAAAACCTCAACATTGAGTACACAGATCAATGTACGCAGCTTCAAGTAAGCATTATTCTAATCACAATAATTCTAGATGAAACATATTTTCTGATGGAAATTATTAGATCACACAGATTTGTGACAGTATTTACACAAAAAGTATTTTTGTGCCCTGATCTGACAAGGGAGCCATCAAAAAGTATGTTGACTTCAGGGGGTACTTGTTATTAAACAAGATGAAGTATCACACAAAAAGCCGCCAGTCTCAATTTTATATAACAATTTCACCGAAATAAAATAAATGCTCTACCTAAAATTTACAAAATTATAATTGGAAGATTATGAATTGACAATTGTCTAAAATTAGTGTATTTTATAGCGGCAAGATCCCCCACACACCATTGTGAAGATCTACACTGCCATATCCAGTACTATATATTACAATCAGCTCTTGGATAATCATCATTTAAAAAAATATATATTAATTGCTATTGCACAAAAAAGTATTTGTTGTTCTAATTTCTTTAGGAAAGTCATGGGAAACTTCTGTTTGCAAATTTCAGCCCTTATGCTTGGCTAATTTGAAAACATGTTTTACAAGTAGAACCAATTCTTAGATAATATAATTGCAGAAGTGTGATTCAGTTTACTATCCTAAGGTTACTCTTAACTGGTTTAATCAGGTAACAGTTAGATCATGCCACCCTAAATCCAAAACAAGTATAGCAGAGTGGTGATGACTCATGGTCTGGTGCAAGATAAGTGACAGAGATGTCGTTTGCATTAGTGTGTGTGTGTGTGTGTGTGTGTGTGTGTGTGTGTGTGTGTGTGTGTGTGTGTGTGTGTGTGTGTGTGTGTGAGAGGGGGGGTGAATGGAGATGAGAGAAGTATGTTTTTACTGAATTCTTTGCAAAACTGGTGAGACGTACAAGTGAGGGGAAATTTTTAGTTCTGGGTGAGGATTTTAATGTGTTGTTTAAGAACTGAAACAGAAAGTTTGACAGCATAGAGAAGCATATGGTTGTTTAAAAAAAGGTAAGAAATGATGAAGAGAAGAGTCAATAGTTCTATCGTATGTATTCCAGAAAGACATGAGAGAGTTTACATTTTTAGGAAAAGGGACTAAACAAGTTAGTTGGCTGGAGAGATTAGGTAGGTTACTGTTGGGGAAAGGCTGTATTTTAGACTACTCATGTTTGTATATACATCAGGAAGGATAAAAGGAGACATCCACAGAGAAAGAGTCAGTGGAAGTGGGGAATATAAGTTGCACAATTGAAATGGTGCAGAAAAGTCAGGGGACTAAAGAAAGAGGATAAGAACAGGTGAAGCTATGTTAGGATGCTTTGGTTGTAATATAAGGAAGTGTTTTTAACAGAGAGGTCAGGCATGCTGCAGAAGTGGAAAACACAGGCGAGGAGAAACCTAGAGAACAAAATGGGTGATGTTCAAAAAAAGTAGAGGAACTAGAGACAGAGGAAGAAGGACTGCTAAGGGGGGGTTGCTCTTTTTAAAGAGGTCCTGTAGCAGATGAAGACTAACATGGTGGAGGTTGAGGTGAGACAGAAAAGTGCAGTGTGGTTAACAAGACGTGAGTAAAGCAAAATTGGTTTGGCTGTTGAAAGATAAAAGGGATCCTTGTAGAAAGTATGGAGGACTATAGATGGAAGTAGGCTTCACTGATCAGAAGAGTTTAGAAAAGGGGCTCATTTTTTTTTTTTCTTTTTACTCAGGCATCATGTGAAGCCAGATCTGTAGAAAATAACACTGGAGGCAGGCACAGCAGGAGGCAATGGATTGTGAGGGTTGAGATATCATGAGCAGGATTTATTGAATAAAGAAAAGGAGATAGAAGAGGCTGTGAATGCAATACATTACTTGAAAGGAAGAAAATATGTTTTTTATTATTTCTATAAATTGGTATGTGGGTAGGTGCAAGTAGTACTGTTACTTCTTTTTTTCCTTATGGTCCTTCTAAATAATAACATAATGAGGGATATATACTTTACAGTCCACCCATAAGTTTAACAAAGTCAGCAAGCATTGTCTTTTCTCTGCTATGTATTTTTTCAAAGCCATATTTCACATATGTGATTGAAGCTTTATATTCTCACATTTATACACTAATTTTTCAGTGATAAAACACTGAAAATCACCAGCAAGTAGTGACAAAGTCCATGTTTATTGATAACTAAGTGCTTTCTTTCTAAATGTAGAACATCAGCAGAGTAGGAGTCACAAGTGTGCATCATGTTTAATAGATCATCGTTGACCAATCAAAAATAAAAATCATGAATAATTAATGAATTCTCAATTACGTGCTACCAAAAACCCTGATCTACTCAGATATAAAATAAAACATCTATTTTATCACCATGTCAAGTCAAAAAGATACCAAATAACCTTTTTTAATATGTATTCACATAAAATATACATGTTTATCGTAAAGACATGGCTCTCATGTTCAAAATGCTCATAATATAAACAACTTTGTTCAAACCCGGACTACTACTAGCATTCCATCAAAGTTGCCATACCGATTGAATGCTTGTAGTAGCCTGGGTTTGAATGATGTTATTTCTGCTATGAGCATTTTGAAAATGAGAGCCTTGACTTTACCATAAAAATATGTATGTTTTAGATGAATACATGTTAAAAGGTCATTTGATAACAATTTTTTAATATGGTGGTAAAATTGATGTTTTATTTTATATCTGACCGGATCAGTGTTTTTGGTAATGTCACTGAGAATTAATTAATTATTCATGATTTTTATTTTTGATTAGTCAATGACGATCTTTCAAATATGATCTGCACATGTGAATGCTACTCTAATGAAGTTCTGCATTTAGAATGAAAGCGCTTAGTGTATCAACAAATGTGGACTTTGTGACTACTTGCTGGTGATTTTCAGTGCTTTAATATTGCAGGTTTTCTATGTGCATCTTTTGTATGGTTAAGGTTACTAATTTCAGTAACGCTGGACTTTGGTTTAAGTCTAAAGTATTCCTGATTAAACTAGTCAATTCCTATACTTTTTACATCTCTCAAGTATTTTCCTTTAGAATATTGGGAAAAGTTTCACTGGCAAAATCTCTCTATTTGCTTTATTGTCAGAAGAATGAGAAACAGACTCCCCTTCTTTTTGGATCACTTTTTTTGAATAAACTTTTCTATTTCCCCCTTAGCCTATTCTGCATCAAAAATGTTTTTGATCCTCTGGAAAAAATAACCTGAAGGCAGCTGGATATAGTAGCTTGAATCTCTCAGCTGCCTATCGACATTTCCCAATTGCTGGGATAAATTTGCTTCTATTCTGCCTGGTGTACAGTGAATAATAATTTTCCATAAATGCTCCACTGTCTCCAAGTTTAATACTTTTCCCTTCTGCCACATTTTTGTCAGGATCAACTCTTTCTAATGGTATGAATCTTTACTACTATAGGACTTACTGCTTTCTCATGGCCAGGTTTGTAGCATGCACTCAACATGACCTTTCAATTAACAAATCTTGCTGTGGAGCACCAGTTCAGTTACTTATTTGTGCTTATATACAATTAAAGTTGTATATTCCTTCCAGTTTCTCAAGTACAGGAAAAAATTTCAGGTTTTATCAATGAGCTCCTTCTTCTAAATCTATTTTTTAACCAGCTGCTCTTGAGAATCATCCTACTCAGCCAACCTTTTCTTCATTTCAACCTCTGATTTATTCAGCTTTAAAAGTTAAGCATAATAGTTACTTAAAACTTCTGTTTTTCCAGACTTTTGTTATTTCATTTGACAGCATTCCATCAATTTTAATCATGAGTACATTTAATTTTTTCCTCTAAATTACTGGAAGACACTTTTGTACTGAAGTTGAAGCTTAAACTGTTATTTGCCTAACAGCTGCAGTATTATTCATTCAGGGTTTTCTCTTTATCTTTTCTGGTTGATTTTCTTTCAGGTCATCTTCATTTCTTTATTTTTTATTCTTTGCTGGCATACAGGCAGTGTACTTACTTGCCAGTAACTGAATTTTGCCCAGAAAGACAGTTTCAGTGCCTCTCTTTTCTTGGTTTCTGTTTTCACTCTGAGAGAGCTGAAATTAAGCTGTTGATCACTGTGCAGCCATCTTTCTTGTTGTTGGTGGTATTGTTTAGACCATGCAAAGGAATGATGAAAGGGAAGGCAATGCCAAAATTATATTGAGAAGCTATGACATCAGTCCTACAGGTGGTAAGAATGGGTTGAAAAATCCTCTAAATTGTAGGCCTGTTATATTGCTTAATGTAAATGTTCAGCAATTGTGATGGTAAGAAAGATAGAGAAGGTGATGGGGTTAGTTTGTGGGCAGTTAAGTTAAAGGCATGTCATTGCTGGAAAACTGTAGGACTGTGATGACCTTTATAGTTAGGCCAAAATGGCTGGATGGGTTAAAGAACAGGTGCTGCTTGTTGGTAATAAAATGTGATACTTGCACTGTCTATGCAAATCAGCACAAGGTAATCACTGCAGTATGTGTGATCCTAGACATGTGCAATTTCACAAAACTGCTCCACTCCATATAGTTCTAGCTAGAAAAAGTTGTACAATTGCAGTGCACAACAAAACTCAATTACTGGGAAACGCTGCATGCCTTATGTATTAGCAATGGTGTTATTTGGCCTAGCCACATTTTAATCACTTCAGAGTACCCTGCAGAAGTAGACAAAGAGCTAAATGTGGCCCCAAAGCTACAAGTTGCAGATTTCGGAAATTTAGATCTGCTTGGAAAATAATACACGTACAGCTTCCAGAATGTTTGCTTTTTAAGGCACTAGAGAATTTGCAGCATGGCTGCTATTAAGCATTAGATAGCTGTGTAATACTAAAAGAGGGCAAAGCAGATGAGATTTTAACTGAATATCTAAAATGCTAAAGAATTGCTAGTAAAATATAACTCTGCTTTCTGAAGTGCTATAGTGTATGCTTACAAACAATAAATCAGCAATGTAGCTTAGATCATACCTCTCGAACTCTTAGAGCAAGAAATTTGGACAAAGCCATAAATAAAAGTGGGACAAAGGACAAAAAATAGGGACAATTTTTAAACACTGCTCTTACAAACTTAGAAAGTTGATAGAATAACCAGTTTTGCATTAGCATGACTTTTCTGATAGGTATGAAGTCTGAAACTCCAATGTCTGCCATTATTTTCTAACTTCAATCTTTAATGATTTGCCATTAATTTGTCAAAAAAACACAATCTTATGAAAAATGGACCAAAAACATGAGGCAAAAATCTGTACATTCTGCAAAAATCTGTGCAGTTGAGCAGTATAGTTTCATAGGATGATACTAGGTTATTGGTCCAGAGGCCCTTATAAGCCTAGCCAAGAATTTTGCCCATGTTCCCACAAAGTCACCTGTTTTCCCTGTCCAGGAGGGACATAGGTGGGCTTTCCAGTGTGTATTTTTTATTTCCCATCCAGTCGTCCAGGTTCCTCTTAAAGAGGGCTAGAGAGGTACTCAGCTTGACGTGGAGAGAGAGTCTATTCCACAGATGGGGAGTGTTTGGGACACAAACCTATCCCGCCAACAAGTTCTATTAATGTCACAGACTAGGTTAAGACCTTGTGTGTGGGTTGCACGACTGGAGTTTGTCTTACAGATATTCAGCAACTCCATTAAGGCTGGGTCTGAAATGGCCTTGCATACCAGACACAGGTCACCTCTGAGCAATCTGTATGAGACTGAGTAGTGGGACAAGGCTTTTAGCCTATTTGTATAGGATAGATGTTTGAGACCCTGGATTTTCCTGGTCAAGAACCTCTGTGGTCTCTCCAACTACTGCTGTGCTTGGCAAAGTACATGCCGAAGGGGGCATTGTACTCAATAATAGGTCTGATAAGGGAGGAGTATGGGGAAATTATGACCTCTTTGTTCCTAGATGAAATACCCTTATTTATGAGGTAGGCCATGTAGAAAGCCATCTGTAAAACAGAGGCAGTGTGGTGGTCAAAAGTCAGGTTGGTATCAACCTGGGTGCCCAAGTCCCTCATGACTGATTGCATGCTTAGTAAATTGTTGTTAATGTGATAATTCGTGGGGATGATATTTTCCCCAAAGGGGATAATGATGCATTTCTTGGCATTCAATTTGAGGCCATGATTCTGGCACCAGTAATTAGTTTTGGTAAGGCCCTCTTGGAGGATGTTCACATTACTAGGGGAATTTAAGACAGTGCCCAGCTTGCCATCATCTGCAAACTCAGTCAGACACAGACCATTGGTTTTGGCTTGCACCTCAGAAAAGTATATCCCAAACAGTGGAATCCCCAAGACTGATCTTTGGGGTGCACCATTCATTACGGGTCTACTACTAGAGGTAGCTTCCCCTGCTTTGACTGAGTGGGTTATATCAGTGAGCCAGTTAGCTACCCATCTGGTAACATATGGGTTTATGCCTAGCTGGGAGAGTTTATCTACTATGCCCGAGTGGGGGATAGTATCAGACGCTTTGGCTAGGTCAAGGTAGGCAGTGTGCACCGTCTTCTCCTCATCCATGGCTTTGCTGACTGTTTCAAAGAAGTTGACCAAGTATAACAGGCATGATCTCCCTTTGACAAAACTAAACTGTGTGGGGTCAAGCATATGGAGGTTGCCAATGTCCTTGTTTATATGGTCCATGATAATGCATTCCATGGTCTTGCAGAGCAGACTAGTTAGACTGATGGACTTATAATTGCCTGGGTCAGTAGATGCTCCACCTTTGTCAGTGGCTGTCCTCCATTCACTTTGAATGAAGATGGTGCTCAGGCTTTGTTAAATAGGGTATCTAATGGAGCTGACTGCTCATGCTTGAATTCATGTAGGATACAGCCAGGGATGTTATCGGGTTCCATGGAGACTGTATTTTTTGCCTTTGAGGGGGCATTAATGACTTGCTCCCTGGTGTTGTGGGGAGGGGGGCAGGTGCTGGGGATGTCCTGGTTTACTGATGTTGGGGACGGGGGGGGTGAAGTTTTCACTGAACCTGTCTGCCAGCAGGTTGGCTATATCTATGGTGTTTGTGATTGTGATGTTATTGACCACCACTTCAGAGCAGATTTGGATGATGCCTTTGAAAGTGCAGACATATGTGAAGAAGGCCTTGTGATTGTCCTTGGTGGATGTGGCCAATTTGGACTGGAAGTTAGCCTTAGAGGATTTCACCAGTGACCTTATTTGCTTGTTCAGACAAAGGAGAAATTGTTTCCAACTTGGCACTTGCTCTTTCTTGGCCATGGACAGCATTTTGCTTTCCTTTGTTATAGAATTTGTTTATTGCTGCTGTCCACCAGACAAGTTTGCTCTTCCTTAAGGAAGATGATTTGGTCCTATCAAGTATTGCTGACTCCATACAGCTATGTAGGTGCTCATATAGTTTTTTCATGTAGGCTTGGACATTAGTGCTAGTTCCAACTAAAGGGATGGGGGCTGTGAAGCTGCTTATACCTGCTCTGAGGAGATTGTAGTCAACTTTGGAAATGTTTTTTTCATTTGACCCTGACAAGCGGGAGGGTCAGGGGAGATGGTGACCTCAAAAGTGATTGCTTTATGGTCAGATCTTACCAACGAGGATGACACTGTAGGAGTGCTATAGTGGCTACTCATGTTGATTAGGACCAGGTCCAAGATATTTTCACCTCTCGTAGGAGTGTCGACCAGCTGATCCAATGCATTGTCATTGAGAAAGTTGAGGAATCTCTGGGCGTTCATGTTTGGGCTAGAATAGGTCTTCTGATCTATGGTGGGGTAGTTAAAGTCACCCTGGATCAGGGTAGAGGGTTGAATCTTAATGGATTCAAATAAGGCCAGATAGGTGGAGTGGGTGTTCTGAGTGATGGTTGGGGGTCTGTAGCTAGCTATTATTTGAATAGGTGTTTTGTCAACAGTTAACTGCACTTGGAGTGTTTCCTGTGCGTCATACCATTTGACCAGCCTGGAGGTGTGTATGTCTTAAATATATAAATACATGAAACTCTACCTCCTTTGGCTTTGTAGCCCTCTGTTTGGTGTCTGAAAATAAGGTAGGATGAGTAACCTGATAAGGTTGGGGTGCTCTCCACAGCTTTGAACCAGGTTTCAGTGACTGCACAAATGTTAGCAACCTCCAGGGCAAGGAATGCTTACAATGAATGCAGTTTCATGCTAAGACTCCTAGCTTTTAGCAGCATGACCTTTAAATTTCGTTTATAGGAATTTTTCATGTTGGTAATTTTGTGCTCATGACTTTGCCTAAAAAAGGCACTATGTGGGGAGGCAAGGGCCTTTGCCAGAAGCCTAAAGCCCAGGGGAGACAGATGAAAGTAAATATTCGAAGTATTTTTACAACACAGAAGAGAAAGTGAACCTCATCGCTAACTGACATAGCATGCTGAAAAGTACGATGTCTCATTAAAGGTATTAAGCTAAATCACCGTTTCTAACTTTGAACGATGTGGGCACAAAGTATTAATAAAAGGAATGGAAATTTGAATAAGATTAAAATAAGGAGAACATTCACACAATATGTCTTAATATTTAGATAATTGTGCCTCAGATATTTTCATCTCAGGCGGTTTAAAACAGACGGTTTTGGTAATGTTATTGGCCGTAGCTGTGTGGCGCCATCCACCAATAAACGTTAAACTTTTCTGTGGTGATCTACTCCCTTTTCCGCGGAGCTTTTCCTGAAGGAGCCAATCTTTGTTGCATCAGGAAATATCAAGTCGCTAGCGTACCTAGTCAGTATCTTTATGATTTCTTACAAATGCTATTGTAGGAATATGGTTATTCAATTCACTTTGATCAGAGAGCACTTCAAAGCACAAAACAGGTTATGACATGGAGCTTAAAAGAAGGCGGCAATCCGTTTCAAAGCAACCGTTGTCTTTATTGCTCATCTTCTGCATGGGGGACCTGGTATATGGACAGATAAATTATTCTATCTGTGAAGAACTGAATCGGGGATCTGTGGTCGGAAATATCGCTAAAGATCTCGGATTACAACCGCAGGCTATCTCTGGACGAAATATGAGGGTTGTTTCTATATCTGGAAAACAATATTTCAGGGTAAATTCTAAAGACGGGGCTTTAACGGTAGTGGATAAAATAGACAGAGAACAGCTTTGCGGTCAGAACCCTTCGTGTTTTCTGCATCTCCAGTCGATAATGGAAAACCCACTGGCATTCCACGGTGTGAAAGTGGAAATACTGGATATAAATGACAACTCGCCCCGGTTCCCTGCTGAAAACATCACTTTAGAAATAACAGAAGCAGTCACTGTGGGTACAACTTTCAGCTTAGATGTGGCACAGGATCCCGACATCGAGTTGAATGCATTGTCAACCTATTGGCTTACCGCAAGTGAACATTTTGGTCTAAAGATAAATATACATGCTGATGGTACCAAGGTGCCTGAAATTGTGTTGCATAAAGATCTGGACAGGGAAAAACAAGCGGTGCATCGTTTAATACTAACAGCTATCGACGGTGGAGATCCTATGCTATCAGGTACAGTAAATGTTACAGTTAAGGTTCTTGATATGAACGATAACGCTCCCCGTTTTAATAAATCGAGCTATAATGTAAGACTTGAGGAAAATGTGCCTGTAGGTACTATTGTCATCCATCTGAAAGCCACAGATCCAGATGAAGGGGTCAATGGGGAAATAGATTACTCATTTGGAAGAGGTCACACTTCCAGTCATGTTTATCAGGTTTTTAGCCTAGATACACTAACGGGGGTTGTCAGGACAAACCAAGTGTTAGACTTTGAAGAAACCAGACAATATACGTTTACAGTAAAGGCGAGAGACCGAGGTTCACCAGCTACTGAGGAATATTGTATAGTCAATGTAGAAATCATCGACGTTAACGACAATGCCCCTAAAGTGACTTTAAATTCTCTGACCAACCCGATCCCAGAGGATGCTCCTCTAGAGACTGTTGTTGCTTTGATCAGTGTCAGGGATAGCGATTTCGAAGATAATGGACGTGTCAGTCTTCAGCTAGTTCCTAATGTTCCTTTTAAATTCTTACCAGCTTTTGAGAACCACTTCTCTTTGGTTACAAAAGATTTACTGGATCGTGAGACAACACCTTACTATAACATCACAGTAAAGGCTATTGATGCAGGGTTTCCATCATTATCCACCCAGATATTATTGTTTATTGAAATTTCTGATGTGAATGACAATTCGCCGAGTTTTTCACGCATTTCCTATATTACCCATGTGCGGGAAAATAATCACCCCGGGATGTTCCTTTGTTCAGTTACAGCTACTGACCCTGATATGGATAAAAACGCAAAGCTTTCTTATTCATTTCGCAATCAGAACATTCAAAACATGCCTGTGGCCTCCTATTTTTACCTCAGTTCAGAAAATGGCACACTCTACAGCGCCAGATCTTTTGATTATGAGGAAGTACAAGTTTTCCAAATAGAAATTCAGGTTGAGGACGCTGGTACTCCACCACGGAAAAGCAATGTGACAGTCCACATCTTCATTACTGACCAAAATGATAACGCTCCTAAAATAATTTACCCTAAATCACTGCAGGGACCCATCATCCAGCAAACTATTCCTCGATCAGCACCAGCAGGTTATTTGGTAACCAAGGTTGTAGGTGTTGATGAAGACAGTGGTCATAATGCATGGCTGACCTACAGTTTTCAACATCCACAAGACTCTGAAGAGTTCTTTATATCACAATATTCGGGTGAAATTCGAACAGCAAAGAGTCTTCATGATTTCGTAGATACCACCAAAAAGATAGTAGTTGAGGTGAAGGACAATGGAAAACCAGCATTGTCAGCAACAGTTACACTCCTATTAGTTTCAGAAGAAAATAAATCAGAAAGCTTTTCAGATTTCAGGGACATTCCTGTTATATCTTCTGATACATCAACTCTAACTCTGTATCTAATAATCGCGCTGATAATCATCTCGTTTATTTCACTCGTAACTTTTGCGGCTCTTGCTGTTAATTGTTTAAGAAACAGAAAAGTCAACACTTCCTGTTCTGTAACGGATTGTTGTTGTTATGCTGCCCAGAGTTTGAACCCAAAGTACCCATGCGACTACTCTGCAGGAACCCTAAGGATACAATTGAATTCTGATGGTCCACTGAAATATGTGGAAGTCTGTCCAAGTGGGCTGGTCTCACGGCCTGAAAACGCAACACGGTGTTACCCCCAAGGGTTAGATGGGGATGATTTTCTTTGTATGAAATACAGCAATACTTCAGATCTTAACACACGAGCTGACTTTCTTTGTATGAAATACAGCAATACTTCAGATCTTAACACACGAGCTGACTCTGCTGCTGAAACTGATACTAAACAGGTAAGAGATTTCAGTGTAAATTTCAGCAAAATTGCTTCGTAAAATGAAAATTTGGTCTGCATTCCTGCAGTTACAAGCACTATTCAAGTAAAGTATTTAGGAAGTTGTGTTGACCTAATAACTCGTTAGTTAAAAGTAGTGGTTCTAAAGTACAATTTCTGTAGCAATTTATCTGATGGCACTAAAAATCTGTTGGGTCTAGAGTTTCTCTCATGTGTAGAAAAGCCACGTTGCTCAATCTCAAGTCAACGAGTCAGCTGACTTCATTTAGATAATAAAATATACTTCTGACAAAAAAAAAATTATTACACTATGACCGTCTGTGCAGCGGTCATCCCATTATATCAGTTCATGCGTGCACTTTGCAGTATTATTTTATAATTTGTATACTCTTAATTAGTCTCACCTTGGTTGCCATACTGATGAGATATGCTTTTCAGTCTATGCTTTTTCATCCAAGTGCAGTTTGCATCCCCATAATACCACAGTCTGTACTCTATAGTTTTTTAATAATTTGTCTCTTCCATGACTGGGGGGAAATAGAGATGGTGACAATGCCTAGTTGTTTGTTAGGGTTTATAGGTAGGGATGTTATTAAGATTTCCAGGAAACTGAAAATGGGACTGGCACTAGATGTGCATTTATTGTTAAGGAGTCTTTATATATTAGGGCTATGCTCCCTCCTTTTTTGGACCCTATCTTTATGAATAATGTTGTAGCTAGGTGGAAGGATTTTGGATTCCAATATATGTGCTTTGAGCCAGGTTTCAGTTATTGCTATTATGTCAGTAGAGTGGTGACTGAGCCAGGACTTGAATTCTGTAATTTTGTTGCAGAGACTTCGGGCATTGATAGTTATGAAGTATAAATCATGGGCTTTAGGGGTATGGGTAGTTTTGGATAAGTTATCAGGTCATGGTTTGGGGTGTATATCTCCACATTAAAGTAGGACTATGAGGAGATGAAGTAGGGTGTGTGGTTGGTGATTTTTTTAGTGATGGTAATTGAGTGTGATTGGTAATTGAGCATAGTGCAGTGTTAATTTAAGTTTAGTGGTGGAGGCAGTGAGGGATGGTTTGGCTGAACATAGGGTGTTATTTGCTAATAGGGATGGAGAGATGTTGGAGTAGCTATATAGGTCGACTTGTGAGGTGGTGATTAGTGTTGTGGATTGTGGGGGTGAAATATTTAGCCTAGAGTGAAGAGAGGTGGACAAAGATAATAGTAGTAGTAAAGAAGTTTGGATGAGTAAGAATGATGAGGGGTGTGATATGTGGTACATTATTATACTGGGAGGAAAGTGGGTATGTGTGGAGAAATTAAGAATGAAGAATAGGCATTAAGTGGTATTAAGAAGGTGAAGAGGTGTAGGCAGGATAGGGAGGGGATAGTAACAGAGCTGGGTGGATGTAATTGGTCTTATAAATCTAGAGGGTGGAGCTACAGTAACACAGCAGGGAGTATTTTATTGGTCTGAGAATCTAGAGGGTGGAACTACAGGAAGTATAAATCTAGAGGAAGTGGGGGTGGGTGAGAATGGAGGTAGAGTAGGGGAGTTGAGTGAGCCTGGAGTGAAGCAGGGGTGTAATACATCACAATGCAAATCCAAAACAAGAAAATAACAAAAAGCAAAGGCTTAAAAACTGTACCACCTATGATTTAAATAATAATTTGCATTGAACTACTAATCAGTGATATTGCACTTTCCCCAGACTCATGTTTACCCTAGGCAGAGCACTGTTTTGAAACTGAAGAGGCTGAAAATTGTTTTATCCCTCATCTTATGTACGTTGCTAGTATCTGACTGAAATGATATGAATGAGGTCTGCATAGTATGTCTTCATTCACATTACTTCAGCTAGTGTCATGCAATTGTGGAGACCAAAAGATAGAGAATCACATAAGACAGAGAATCACATAATCTCTTATTACAAACTAGCCTGCACTTGTATAAAATTTACAGAAAATCCATATTCATTATAACATTGTTTTTTGGGGGCTATCTTAGATTTCATATAAATTGAGGAAAGGTGAAAATTTCAGCTTTTTGCTTTCATGGGAATGCATTAGATAGACAGATAGATACATATAGACAGATAGATTGATCTGTCTTACTGCATGATAAAATGCATACACTACTTACAGGTGTTTTCATATCACTGCTAAGTAAACACCATCATAATTTATTATTTTGTTATCTTTTGTTGACTGGGTTAGTCCCACTAGGCTAGTGGCTTTTTTCTGGGGGATCTAAGTTGGTATTTATAGTACTAGAAGAAATTTGGACAGGACATATGGGAACTTCCCCTACTCACCATTGTGAGTGGGACCAGTTTTGAAAGAGTACTTCCTCTTTCCATTCCATGTGCAGAGGTGGCCTGGAGAAATAGGGAGGCAGATAGAGAGAAAAGGAGATGGTGGACTGCTGAAAGAAATGGAGGAGAAATAAAATATTGAGGCCAGAGAATGTGTGCAAGATTCTGAGGAAATGTTTCAAAGAAATCTGTTTGATGGAGATGAGTCAGCAAATGATAGATGTATAAATACATCATTCCAGTCAGGAAGGTTGTGGGATGATTTACTTAAAAAATGGTGGTGCTGAGTGAGCCAGGAAATGAAAGAGATGTTTGCTGGAGGGGCAGTATGGATAAAATACAAAAGGAAGATGCAGAAAAAATCCCAAAGAACAGTTGTGAGATGGAAAAGAAAACATATACAGAGAAAGTAAAAGAAGGCAAAAGTGGAGTAGCAGAAAAAAAGGAAGAAAAAATGAAAAATGGAAGTACATGGTAACGTTTCAAAGTAAAGAAGACAAAGAAATGGACAGGCATGAAGTGTTGAACAATTTAATAGCTCCTTGGGGTATAAAAACACATGAGGTAAGAGCATTTTTCTTATTAGCAAAGAGACATTGTGTGACATTATATTTAAGACTATTTTTCAATCGAAAATTTTCTTGGAGAGTATGACAAAAAGAAAGACTGTAACCCATGGAATCTTGATGTGCTAAAAGCAGTTAACAGTGAAACAAAAAAGAAAATGCATTTACAATTTCAAACTGAAGTAGAAAGAAAGACTTTGAAAGGATATTTGAAAACTTTATGAAAAGAAGTACTGGACATTGCAAATGCTTATGACAAAAAAGGTTTATGGTCTGATGGCTGGGACTGTAATATTGTGTTAAAATAGAAAGAGAAAAACATATACATATACCAATCATGATAAATGATGAGGGAAATAGGGATGCCATAAAATAATGAGGACAACCAAAAACATTTTTTGAAAAGAAGGGCATTTGATAAATAACTAAGACACAAGAAAATGTTATATTTGGAGGAAATGGGACATGATGCAATAAAATGTGAACTGAAATATTATAAATGTAACAAAATTTGACATTTATGGATGGATTGAAAAAATTAAAATAAGAGTAAGGGGAAAAAATAAAGAAGAAAATTAACAAAGATAAGACATTTTAGTAGTAGTAAAATTAGAAGAAAAATTAGACGAGAAGCAAAAATAATAAAAAATATTATAGAAGAATGTTCTGAAATGAGTGATGATGAAGACATAAATTGGGAGGTAGTAAACAAAATTTAATTCTATTGGTAAAATGGTAAAACACAGAAAAATAAAATTTAAAGGAAAAAAGTACAAAATTTAAAAAAGAAATGAAATGGATGAAAATAATATATATATATATATATATATATATATATATATATATATATATATATATATACACCTAATGGTTGTGGTTTGATATTTTGATATCATGGTTAAGTTGTTTGACTCACAGACACAAGGTACAGTGTCTGATTCTCACTTTTGGAAAGAAAATTGTCTGGGCTTAGAATGACCTGTTAAGAAAGCTTGCCTAGTAAGTAGCTATGAACTTATGAAACCATGAATCTAAAAAAAAGGGAAAAATGAAAATTTTAGAGTGATTTCTGTAAATGTGAATAGTATTAAAATATAATAATAATAATAATAATAATAATAATAATAATAATAATAATAATAATAATAATAATAGAGATTTTGGAGTGCTATAATACATGAGATGTAGATTTAATTATATTAGAAGATACAAGAATTTTAGCAAATGAAAAAAAAATTGCAAACAAAGAAGCTATGGGGAGTAAAGATAGTCTAGAATTTGGGACATTACAGATATTCTGGATAGCAATATTCTGCAAAAATACAGTAAAAATATTATATGTAACTTTAGCAAGAATAGGAAGTTTAACCAGTGTAGATTTAAAATGGAAAGAACACATATATAGAATTATAGCAGTGTATGCTTATACTATTTGTAAAGAAAGAGAAAGCTTATTTCATCAGATTTTAGACTATGTAGTGATAAATATGAATATTATACTAACAAGAGACTTTAACTGTGATTTAAGAGGCAAGTGTAAAAAGAAAGGATGTGATTTAAAAATGTTAGAAGTTATAAGATGTGGTAAATTAAAATGTTGGGAGAAAAATTCATGAACTTACAAAAGGGGGCATGTATAGAACTGAAATAGCTTGTTTTATAGAATAAAAAGGTTTGGCTATAGCAGAATTGGGGGTAGTAGAAACAGGATTTTCTGATCAGCTTGCAATATGGCTAGAGATAAAGGAAAACAAGGAATACATAAAAAATAAACAAAGGAATAAAAATGATACATAAAAATGGAACGGAAGAAAGAGATTAGTTATACAGTTATGGAAAAATAATATTGCTATGAGAATATTTTATAAAAATTGGTCTGAATGGTGGATGATATTTAAGGAAAACTATGTATTTTTATAGTAGCAATATGGTGTGAGAAAAATAGAGAAAGCAAAATATAAAAGAACATATAATGATGCACTGGAAGATTTAGAACATAATGATAGAAATTACTTTGATAAAGAAAAATAATTATATGAAAGAAAAAAAAGCAAGAATTGTAAAATAAGCATATATATTTTAACAAGGAAAAAGTGAAGAAGTATCACGTTATTTAAACAGATTAGTAAAGGAAGATGATACTGTAATGATAAAATAAAAAAAATGTAGAAGGAGAAACAAAAACAACTCAGGAAAGGATTATGAATAGTGTAATACAATATGTACAATACATGTTTAAAGAGAAAAAAGAATGTAGTGAAAAAACACGAAAAGTGAAAAGTTAATAGGAAAAGAGAATAAAGAGTAGGAAAAAATGTTTCTTTAAATGCACTAGATAAAGTATTAGGACAAGTAAATATAGATTCAGCTGCAGAACCAGAAAGAATATTGTATGAAATATATAAAAAAATAAGGAAATGGCAAAAAATATTGTTAAAGATTTTTAATGAATGGTTAAATGAGGGTTTTAAGTATAAAAATTATGTAATGGAATGCTTAAATTCATATGAAAGAAGGAAGACAGAAGACAATTAAAAACACTGAATACTGATAGCATTGAATAACAGTGACTATACAATCTTTATGAAAATAATACAAAGAAGATTTGAAACTAAAATTTAACATATTATGGAAGATACTATATATGTAGTATAAAAGGGAAGGGTTGTCAAGAATTGTTAATGATAGAGTAATTGTGTGTGATATAAATTGAAAAGAAGAAGAGAAAATCATGATAGGAGCTCTTAATAAGGCATTTGACACAAGTGGACATGAAGTCTTATGGGGAATAATGAAAGAATATAACTGAAAAATTTAGGAAATTATGTACATCAGCATATAGTAATAAAAAGGAAAAATACTAGTAAATGGCTGGTTAAACTAAGAGGTACATATGAAAAGTTGTGTTAGACAGGAATGTCCAATGAGTTGTATATGCTTTGCATTCGTTATGAATGTGATAGTATGTGAATTAAATTACAAAATAAAGAAGCAAGGGGCATATAACACCTGAAGGGTTAAAAACTTCAGTTCTGTTAACATATGCAGATGGCATTATAACAATTGCAGAAAAACAAGATTTGGATAAAATAAGTAATAATTTGCACAAATGAGTGTCTAGATGTGATAGGGATGACTTTAAATAAAGAGAAAAGTAAATGTTTAGGTGATGTAGTAAAGATAGGTGTATATATTCTACAATGAATGACATTTCTGTGTTAGGTATAAATTTGGGAATAAAAATGTAAGTAGAGTTGAATGGGAAAAGCAACAGAAGAAATAAAACAAACCTGTCTTTTCTGGAGAATATATAAATTATCATTCAGGAAAAAAAGCTTAGTTAATAAATTCAGTACTGATAGGAAAATGGAATACTTAGCAGGTGTATTTATGTTGTCAACAGAATTTGAAATGGCCTTACTGCAGATTTTTGATTTATATGGGGTTCCAGATTAAACCCTGTAAAAAGAGGAGTTTTGTATGTAAATAAAGAAGAAGCAGATTTAGGTTTAATTAACACAATGGTATTATGCTGCTTCATTAAATTTGCACAAAGTATTCCAAAAGATAAATGAAAAAAGATGAGAGATTAGTAGTAAAAATGTAAAAATGTATGTATGATAAATTTGGGGGTATGGTAAAAAAGATCAAATGAGAAAAAAGAGTGTATACATAAAGAAATAAAATATTACCAAGAAAAAACTTTTTTGTGGAAAATAAAAATTGATGATCTAGAAAAAGAAAATTATGGTATAAGAATGCAATCATAAAATATTACTATGCAATACCATGGGAAAATATAACAGATGAAACAATTAAAGCTATAAAAATAAGAAGTAAATGCTGTAATCAGAAAGTAGAATGTCAAGATTTTGTTTTGAGACTGGTAATAGTGAAATTGCCAATAAAAGAAAATATGACATATAAAAAGAAAAGTGATAGAATATGTTAACATTGTCAAGAAGAAGAAACTACGGAACAAGTTATGAGGAAAACATTGTAAATAAGAATTTTTTGAAGATAGAAAAGAACTGGATAAAATAAACATGGATATTATTAAATAAGGATATTATA
The DNA here is from genome assembly GCF_019279795.1 of Protopterus annectens. Classification (NCBI taxonomy): domain Eukaryota; kingdom Metazoa; phylum Chordata; order Ceratodontiformes; family Protopteridae; genus Protopterus; species Protopterus annectens. The sequence goes on from NC_056733.1 coordinate 1,097,853,971, forward strand.
AAAACAGAAGTAAATAATATGCTAAAAAAAATAGATAAAAAGTTATTTCATGTTATATGAGTTATATGGAATGAAAGAATAAATGAAATGTTTAATGGCAAATGGATTTTAGCAACAATATTAAGTGAAATCAGATGGTTATGGAAAATGAGTGGGAGGTCTAATAAGGATGAAAATTCTGTATGATTCTAAAGGAAGTTATGAATATGTGTAAACAGCTTTGCATATCTATATATTTGTGCCTTTGTAAATACTTGTAAATATGTAAATATTTTGTAAATAAGACTTATTTTTGTACATAAGTAAAGGACTCATAACCCTTTCAATAGATGCTGTGATCTTTTATAAATCCACCTGATTTATTACCAACTCAAGCACGTGGGGCCTCAGTTTAATGCCTCATCTGAAGGAAGACACACTCAGGAGTTCAGCACCCTCTAATGTTACATCAGCAATCCAATAACCATGAGTGGAATAGAAACCACAGCCTTCTAGTCTTTCAGCACTAAAGGCAAGCGTGCTACCTGTTGTGGCAATGACAATGCTGATTTCCAGGCATGTCATTAATTTCCTTTCTAATTAACATTTGAGAAATCAAAAACTTTAGACCTACTAATGAGCAAGATACCTTTAGAAATGAACTAGATATATTCAGATAGATAGACAGACATACAGCAAAATCTGGCATATAGCTTTAAATAAAGAACTGACAAAATGTCCTCACATCTTGCCATTCATGAAGTCATTTAGTAATTATATAAAAGTAAATGGTGTGTATTGTTTAACTGAATAACATATTGTCAGTGGCTCAACAGGTAGTAGACACACCTTTCACCTAAACAGAAGGAGACATGCATTGTTTAACTGAGCTAGGTGGTTTGTTCTATAATCTAGACAGGCACTGATCCATAGATTAATCAATTATTTTTCCCATGATTTATGCTTAGTTTTAGAAGTGGTTTACCTAACTTGATGTTAGCCCTAGGGGTAATGTCTTCCAAACAATACTTCAAAAATAAATGCTTCCTTTATTTTTTGAAGACTGGGCATGGATACCTCTTCAGTAGTCTAAATTACTATTAATATAATGACAGCTCGACCAACCTTATTGTGTAGCTTACATTTTTCTAGTACCACTATTTTCTGTGAGAGAAGCTTTTGAACTTTCTTGAGTTATACAAGAAATGTATTTTTGTAAGTATGGGGAGCCTCAACATACTCTATAACTGGCTGAATCAGTGTCATACATAGTAGCACAATTAGTTATGCGGATCATTTTGATATTTCCTTTAGTATTAGATGAGCTATTCAAATACTCTTTCTAACCACAGTGGAGATGTTTTGATCAAATCTAAGTAGTCATCAACAAGCGTTTCTTGGTCCCTTAAGAAAGTGTCTATTCTGGTAAAATGTTATTAGTTTTATAATCAGTTGTCAGAACATTCTTTGAAAAGCATATGATGCTTCATGAAATTATTATCAGAACACCATAGATGGGGTGGGAGGTTGGCATAATGGTTAAGGTATTTGCCTTATAAACCAAAGGTGCAGGGTTTAATTCTTACATGGGGTAATTGGCTAGGTTTAAAATGGTCCACAAAGCCAGTTAGCCTAGTACTAATCTATGAACCTATGAATCTACAGTGTTTAGACAAACATGCAGCACCACTGTTGTGAGAATAGAAACCACAGCCTTCTGATCTTTTAAGAGCAAAGGTGAGCCTACTACCTGTTGAGCCACTGACAATATGTTTTTCAGGAATTCTCTGACACCTCAACCCATGAAATAAACTTTAATCTGTTTTGTCCATATGAAAATCAAGAGGTGGTGTAGGTAGTGAACACATTAGGAACTCATAGTCAAATCCACCTGTATTGCATCAGACTTTCTTGGGTTAAGTGTGTGATGACAGTGATTCATTTAATCCAGCATGGAAACCAAGAGATCACCAAGAATGACAAAATCTCACAGAAACATCCAAGTAAAGTAGAGGTGTCTTCAGTGTAGCATTGATATTATTTACATCTTCCTAAACTAACATTTACTATGAAGCATGCACATATACTGAGAACATTACAGCAGTCAGAACTAAGCCTTGTCTGACTATGTAACTTAGCAGATAATTCAAAGGTAGGTTTAAACCATGTGCAAAACACTGAGTGTACGTCAACAGGCTTTTTGATCACTGTGTTGCTTAAAAGCTGCAGAGAGGTGCAACTTCGACTAACACATGATAAAGTTATTAAGCCCTCATTACCAAGAGCTCACCAACTGGCATTAAAATAGCTTTATTATTGTTATAACTAGGTGCAAAACCACATTGGTAAGGTTCCAAGAGACATTGGAGAGAATTCATGAAGGAACCATGATGTGTACACTTTGGTTTTCACACTGCAGTAAAATTTTGGTATTCATCGATAGCCCTAAAAAGGTGCTGCATGGTGCTCAAGCATGAAGACATGCAGTGTAGCATAGGGCTGGCTCTGCAGCCAAGCTGGATGCTAATGAAGAAGTCTGAGAAGAGGCTAATTGGCCATATGCTTTCTCCCCAGGACCACCTCCACTCTGTGTAGATCAGCATGGCCAGCCCTACCACACTGCAGTAGTGAAGACTTCCAGAGGGTATGTTCAACTACCAGTACCTAATGCTACTGTACATGGGGATCAGTTTGGGGGAAACATTAGATACCAGGGAGAACACTATAGATAAGTGCTATAATGTCACCGACATTGATATCAGGATGGGGGTGGGGTGAGAGGAAACACTAGATGCTGGAGATAGTGCCATGAAGGCACCAACATTAGTGCAGGGATCAGGGTGGGGGCAATAGACACCAGGGTGAACTCTTCAGTTAAGTGCCATAATGAGACTAACAGGGATCACAGGTAGGGGGCACCATTATACACTAGGGAGTCTACAACTGTGCCATAACACTACTTACAACAGTATGGGGATTGCAGATGGGAGGAAATACTAAACACCTGGGAATCTACAATTGTGCCATAACAGCACTTACATCACTACAGGGATCAGAGGGTGGGGGGCAGTAGACTCCAGGGCAAGTACAATTTGTGCCATAACAGCACTTAATTTATTATGGGGAATTGGGGGGCAGACGAGCCACCAGGCATACCAGACTTATACCATAATGGCAATAAAACTATTATGGAATTAGGTGTGGGGGAACCATGGGAGGACTCACAATTCAAGGACAGGTGTGTGTGTGTGTGTGTGTGTGTGTGTGTGTGTGTGTGTGTGTGTGTGTGTGTGTGTGTGTGTGTGTGTTTATGTGTGTGTTTGAATACATACCTGTGTGTGAGGGAAAGTGACTTCGAGGGGGAATGCCAATGTCTACATGAGTAGCAGTTTACTACTGCAATGAGCAGCTCAGCAATTATCTGCATGTTGTGACAGTAAGTATGATTCAGAGACATGCAAATTAGACAGTAATTAGGTCATTTTAACATGCCCCTAAATTGCAAAATACCATGTTGTAGAATCAGAGTCACTATGTCTTGCACTAGGCCCTTTAATGAATTCCCTGGTATGAGAAATGAGTTGCACGTACAAATGAATATTAAGCTGGTTCTCATATAGTCTTATATTTTTTACTTACTGATATATTTATTGTTGACTGGGAGGTCCTGTTGGACAGAGCCCAGTTCACAGTAGAGGTCTGTGAAGAAAGCTTCAGACATAATAAGAATCACTATGAAAAAGTTCTCAGTATAAATATAATTTTATAAATATAATTTTAACACTCACAAAAATGTGTATGTACACTTAGTTGCATACATGATTTACTATGACAATGAAGAACAGTAAGTAAGCAACAGTTGAAATTCTTAAACTGAATATTTACACAGAAATAATATTACTTTAGTATTTGGTTCATCCTAAATAATGTAGGATTTAAGCTATGATATAGCATCAGAAGTACAAGTTCATGATGTTCATATATATATATATATATATATATAGAGAGAGAGAGAGAGAGATAGCAAATGTATCAACCTCATATTTTATTTATTAAATAAAAGAAAAACTGAAGGATACAAAGCCTGTCCAGTGACCGTGGAGTAGAGGTATCTGTCTATATTAGAATGAAGAACATCAATCATAAATACGGCATACATGGTTGATAGGAGAAATTTAGCTGTTCCAGATTCAAGGTAGAGGAACAGTGAATCAACTATGCTAATATCAGGAGACTTTATGGAAAGAGCCTAGAAAGCGAGTAAGCATGAAAGAAGGCTGTAGGGAATAGGACAAAAAAGTAGGAGGGGAGACTATGAGGCTCAGGATAGCAGTATTTATTTATTGCAAAGAGTCTGACAATAACAATGATAGCATTTGCTGCCAGCAAAGAGATAGAGATTGAGTCAGCATAGAATATGGGCCAGAATAATGTTTTGAAAAGCTATGTGTGAGAGCTTTTTTAGGGGGGTGGTAGGACCTGACAGAAGAAGGGGCTAAAGTTCAACCAAAAACAGACATGAGCTGGAAAAGTGGGTGGAAATGTATGCTATATCAAATAACCCCATTGTTGAAATACTTATTAGTGTTTATGTAAGACCTGAGTGACAGTTTGAAGTGTTTTGTTTGAAATACATTTATGTATGCAAAGAAGAAGTTTGTTGCACATAGACACCACAGGTCGAGTCTTTTTACCTACTAATACATTGACTGACTTTAACTAAGGTGGTATCAGTGGAGCACAATAGTTTAGAGCTGGTGCACAATGTCAGAGTAATAGATAATTATAGATATTTACTGCTGAGTAATAGTGTTAGTTGGGTGAGCTTCTGATAGTTATAGCATTCTAGCCAGGTAGACTTTTTAACACTTTGCAGTGGTATGAGGAGTATACGGCAGAGATGTAACATGAAGTGGCACAGGTTTGCATGTGGTCATTCTGAGAAGGTTGCCTATTACTTGATGCAAACAGAACACTGGGCAGTGGCTGTCCTGATGTAGCAGGTCATAAACAAATTAGCTTTGTAAATCAGGGTAAGCATTTAATTAGCTTTTGTAATGGTAGACTTGATATGTAGGCCAAACCTGAATTCAATGACTAATATGACCCTAGAAAGCCTAGTAAAGTTTATAGCTAGAACAGACAAATATTCAATGATGGTAGTATGCAAGTCATGAACAAGGTTAAAAGATGCTGATATATATCTACACAGCATTCATTTATTGAGGATATTTTGATGAAAAAAGTCTGACAATCAGGCAAACAAAAGTTGAATCCTTGCTGAAATACTGATTGTACACCACATTGAATAGTCTGAGAAAAGCATTGTCCAGTGATCACCTTGCTAGTTCATAAGTTATAAATGGGGATAAGGCTTGACTTTATCAATTTAAACTTCTGACATCCATCCATCTGGACAATCAATGTTTACTGCTGAAATTCACTGCTGGTCCAGCATCTGTTAGCATGCTGGCATTATTGTCATTAATGTGGAGTTAATATCTTTAAGTAAGGACTGCTGCAGTACAGCTTTACTCCTGAAAAAATGTTTTCTCTTTATCTTTTCATTAGGTTGAAACTTCAACCAAATTTGCAATCCATATCTAGCAGAGACCAGGAAATACCTAGTAGAAGTCAGCATCATAGCTTTTTAATGTGATTCACAAAGATAAAAATACAAAGAGCCCAAGTACAGAGCCATGTATAACTTTCAGGGTGACTTGAAGATTGGAGAAGTGGAATTATCCTGTCTTTTTGCTGAATATTTTCCTTAATGGTAATTGCTAAACCACTGAGTTGTATCAGCAGATAGCAAAGTGGCTGAAAGTGTAGTGGACAGTTTTTAAAGTCTTTTTGTGCAACTTACCTATAAAGGAAAATTAGACATTGCATGATAATTTTACAGAACATATGGCTCAAAAGTTGGGTGTATAGTTAAACAATACATTTTATGTCTAGATGTATAAAGTATTCATTCACAAGTAAGCATGCATGATCTGCAGGATGCAGATATTCCTAGCAGAATATTACCAATTTATTTTGTCCAGGATCCAGTCTACAAGATGGTCAAGCATC